>NC_026004.2:38969141-39084241 GCF_000442705.2 Elaeis guineensis | reverse complement strand
AAAAAAATTTGGATAAATTCGGTGCAAAATTGAAAGAGTTTTGGATTTCTAAAACTCTATCTCATAGAATTCGAAATCCAAACTTATTCCTTTTAGATTTGATCCAAATCACCTTCCATGTAAGAAAGAAGAGAGGAGACCTTTTGTGAACGTGGGAGAGATCTGGGAGAGGGCTTTTGTCGCACAAAATAAGTGGAGATTGGCGTTGAATAAGAGAGAGGGCGTGGAGAAGGTTTATGTGGTGCAAGGTGGAATCCTAGTCCTACTAGGATTCTGTCTCATAACTTGTTTTAATTTGGTTTCCCAAACCAAATCAAATCAAAATTAGATCAACCCAATTAAAATAGGTCTTAACCTAATTAAGAACCTAATTTAATCAGATTAAATTAGATTTAAATCTGATTTAATTTTCTAATCAAATTAGAAATTAGATTGACCCAAGTCCTAGTTGAACTAGGACTAGTCTTTCCTTGCACTTGGCTTATCCAATAAACCAATTGGACTTGATCCAATCAAGCCCAAATCAAATCTAATTAAATCATATTTAATTAGACTTAATCTCAGCCCATTGGCTTAATCAAATTAAGCTAATTAGCAATCGAATTGCTAATCGATCCTCCTGCAACACTTGCACTGGGTTAAATATCAATCGTATTGATCATCTAACCCTAGAACGATTCTTAATCGTTGATCAACCATCCGATCGGATCATGAACTCTAATGTGTGTGACCTCATAGGTCCGAACCTAAGCCAGTAGAATAGAAATAAATTCCTATACCAATCGAAGTGACCATCTAGCAATGGTACCCGACGTCCGGATAGGTCGAATGTGTAGAACAACATCCTTAGAACCCATGCGGATATAGTTTTCATATAATTCATCCCCTTGACCACAATGATCATAGGACACCCCAGAGCTCAACTGTCAACTCTGATCAGGTTGTCCACATTGTATTTCAAAATATCAAATCCATCTAATAGATTACCCTGGCCAAGGTTTTGCTAAATTGAAATACAGCGACTCATTCTTCTCCAACTCTTGGAGTGGTCAATCCCATCTCGATCACACTCTGACTTTGCAAGTACTTGACTGTGCCCAGAAGCCTTCCGTCCCTGAATTAGAAATTCAGTTAGTCCAGTACCAAAGCACAGTGAGTTGCTTGCAAGTCACTGAGGTGATCTCAAGTCTAAGGGACACTTATACCTATATCCCATCAGAGACATTCTCGACAGCAGAATGCTCTGGAGTTGGTCACGTTCAATGATGATGTACCCTTACATCTCACCTGTATGCCATACCAGTGTCTCCACACTCCTTGGTTAAGAGGACAAACAACCCATATGGCCTACAGCGACCTATGCTCGATAGAAGCTGTCGTCCTTATTAACAGCCTATCATTTGGTCGTGAACAGTTTTAAGGACTAATCGATAAATCCTCTCTTTATCGAACTTAAATAGTCCTAAGGACTTCATCATAACAACGGAGTTCATTAGAAGATGAAAGCTTATGATGAAAATGCCAAATATATTTTATTTATTAACAAATCAATTACAATACTTGGTTGCTCAACCGTCAACAGCTTGACGATTGGCTTTTTGGGACACATTTCCCAACAGTGACCTATGCTCGATAGAAGCTGTCGTCCTTATTAACAGCCTATCATTTGGTCATGAACTGTTTTAAGGACTAATCGATAAATCCTCTCTTTATCGAATCTAAATAGTCCTCAGGACTTCATCATAACAACGGAGTTCATTAGAAGATGAAAGCTTATGATGAAAATGCCAAATATATTTTATTTATTAACAAATCAATTACAATACTTGGTTGCTCAACTGTCAACAGCTTGATGATTGGCTTTTTGGGACACATTTCCCAACATCTAGTTCATGCAAATGGTGGGTTTGGCTTAACTAAGGATTAGAGTAGTATTCTGGATACGGTGAGCTTCATGAATTAGAGACCAAGTTTTGGGTGCACCATGATTAGAGAATCATTGGACAAGAGTTGTCCACTCATCAGTTGATCCATCAGCAATAACTGTTAGGTGAGGTGATGAGCCAGTCGGTGAGACTGTACCATCCACTAGAAATCACTAATCACAGAGATTTTCACATCTCTACCAAGGGAGTGTAGGGATCTGAAAAAATAGTGGGAGCCTAATTTGTTTAAAAATAAAAATTCTAAATAAATTGGTTGAGTCTGATTACAAAATCTAACTAGAAACTTTTGACTCTCTATAGGAAACATGTCTGCCTCAAACCCCCTAACAAAAATTCTAGACACTCATAGACTGACTGGATCAAATTTTAAGGACTAGTTGAGAAACTACAGAATTGTTCTGGGTTCTAAAAAATTGACTCATATCTTGGATCAGGATCCACCTGCCATGCCAGCACGTCCGACTGCTGAACAGAGAGTATCTCTGGAAAAGTGGATGGATGATGATAACAAAGCCAGGTACTACATGTTGGGTGCAATGTCTAATGATTTGCAGTGCCAACATTAAAATATTTTGACTACCCATCAAATGTTGGCTCACCTACAAGAGTTGTTTGGTGAACAGAGTCGCGCGGCCAAGTATCAAGTCTGTTTGATGTGATCCTTCAGTCCTTGTCCGATGCATATGGTCAGTTCATCATGAACTTCCATATGCATAAGATGCAATGTACCTTAACCGAGTTAATGAATATGCTGGTTACGGCTGAGCTTTCAATGAAAGGTTCAAAAGGCTCAGTTCTTACTGTGGAGCAGACTTCTTCCAAGAGAAAGTTTTTTGGAAAGAAAAAGAAGTCCGTGAAGAAGCAGAAGGTGGATGGCAAGAACAAGAAGACAGGACCGAAGAAGAAGGCTTCTGAAAAGGGAAAGTGTTTCCACTATCAGTCAGAAGGCCATTGGAAGCGAAACTGTCCTCAGTACCTGGCCACCCTGAAGAACAAGAAGGATGGTCCTTCCGGAGGTATGCTCATTATCAAATCTAATCTTACGATTTCTTCTACATCCAGTTGGGTGCTTGACTCTGGTTCTAGTGCTCATTTGTGCACTTCTATGCAGGATCTTGAGGAAAGCAGAAGGCTGAGGGATGGGGAGATGATCCTACGTGTCGGGAATAGAGCAAGAGTTGCTGCTGTGGTCGTAGGAAGCTACCCTCTGCGATTACCGTTAGGATTAGATTTAGTTTTAAGAGACTGTTATTATGTGCCTGCAGCAAGCAGGAATTTGATTTCTGTTTCATGTTTAGCACAAGAAGGCTATATGATTTGCTTTCATAAGGACCATTGTAACATATTTTATGAAAATAATAAAGTTGCAAATGATTTTGTTATTAATGGTCTCTATCAGTTACATGTTGATGTATCTATTTTTAATATTGAGCAAAATGTGAATGCCAAAAGAATTAAAAGGCCTAGAGATAGTCTAAATGATAAGTATCTGTGGCACCTAAGGCTAGATCATATAATGGAAGATAGGGTTAACAAATTGGAGAAATCCGAGCTACTGAGTCCATTAACTTTTGAGTCATATCCAGCTTGTGAATCATACTTTCAAGGCAAAATGACCAAGATCCCTTTTGTGGGACAAGGGGAAAAGGCCACAGACCTACTTACCCTAGTACATACAGATGTGTGCGGCCCATTTGATATACCGACTAGAGGCAACTTTGTCTACTTCATTACCTTTACCGATGATATGTCTAGGTATGGATATGTATTTTTAATGAAACACAAGTTTGAAGCCTTTGAAAGGTTCAAAGAATTCAGAGATGAGGTAGAAAAACAAACAGGAAAGCCCATTAAGGTTCTTCGATCAGATCGACGAGGTGAATACCTTAGTCGAGAATTCTTAGACTATCTTAAGGACAATGATATAGTCTCTCAATGGACTCCACCTGGAATGCCTCAACTCAACGGGGTTTCAGAACGGAGAAATCAGACCCTATTAGATATGGTCCGTTCCATGATGAGCTTCACAAACCTTCCAAAATTTTTTTGGGGACATTATCTCCTGACAGTAATTTATATATTGAATAGGATTCTCTCTAAAATCATTCCTACCATACCGTATGAGATATGGCATGGTAAGAAGCCAAGTCTGAATCATCTCAAAATTTGGGGTTGTCCGGCTCATGTCAAGAGATAGCAGACGAACAAGTTAGAGTTCAGGTCTTTTAGAGCTCGATTCATAGGATATCCTAAAGAGTCATTAGGATATTATTTTTATATTTTGAAAGATCACAATGTGATTGTGAGTCGAAATGCTATTTTTCTTGAAAAACAGTTTATTCAAGATGGTGGCATCAGAAGAATAATTAAGCTCAAGGAGAATATCTCTCAAGAGCAATGAGCTAAAGAACCTGAGGAACCTAATCAATCAGAACCAGTCCTAACACAACCTCTTCCACCTCATAGATCGACTAGGGTTTCCCATCCTCCTGAAAGGTACTTAGGTACCATACAAGAGGATGTAGAGGAAATATTCCTCATGGGAAATGGGGTTCATGGTGATGATCCCAAGACCTATGACGAGGTGATATCAGATATCGACTCTGAGAAATGGTTAGAGGCAATGAGATCAGAAATTGACTCGATGCACTCAAACCAAGTCTGGACCTTGGTAGATCCACCTGAAGGTATTGTACCTATTGGGTGTAAATGGATCTTCAAGAGAAAGATAGGTGTAGATGGGAATGTGGAGACATTCAAGGCTAGGCTCGTAGCGAAAGGTTATAGTCAGTGTGAAGGCATTGACTATCAAGATACCTTGTCGCTCATAGTCATGCTAAAATCCATCCACACATTGCTTGCTGTTGCATCCTATTTCGATTATAAAATATGACAGATGGATGTGAAAATGGTGTTCTTAAATGGATATCTTGAGGAAGATATCTATTTGGAACAGCCGCTTGGTTTCACATCCAGTGATGATGATCACAAAGTCTGCAAACTGCAAAGGTCCATTTATGGACTTAAGCAAGCATCTCGGAGTTGGAATACTCATTTCAATGATGTGATCAAAATATTTGGTTTCATCAAGAACGAGGAGGAATCATGTGTGTTCGAAAAGGTCAGTGGGAGCGCAATTGTCTTCCTCATATTGTACGTGGATGACATCCTCCTAATTGGGAATAACATTCCCATGTTGACCTCAGTCAAAGTATGGTTGTCTAAGGAGTTCTCTATGAAAGATCTAGGAGAGGCATCCTTTATACTGGATATTAAGGTCTATAGAGATAGACCAAATAGGATGCTGGGACTTTCACAGAAAATGTACATAGAAAAGGTGCTAAAAAGGTTTAGCATGGATAACTCCAAAAGAGGTTTATTGCCTTTTAGATATGGCATTCATCTCTCCAAGAAGATGTGCCCTAGCACACCTGAGGAGATTGAACGCATGAGCAAGATCCCTTATGCTTCGGCAATAGGGAGCCTCATGTATGCCATGCTATGTACACAACCTGATATAGCCCATGCTGTGAGTATCACAAGTAGATATCAGTCGAATCCAAGCGAAGAGCACTGGACTTCTATGAAATGTATCCTTAAGTACTTGAGAAGGACTAAGAATATGTTTCTAGTCTTTGAGAATGGAGAACTCCAGATTCCGAGATTTACAGACTCAGACTTTATGTCTGATATAGATGATCGAAAGTCAACATCTGGAAGTCTGTTCATTTGCAATGGTGGTACTGTTAGCTGGAAGAGTTCCAAGCAAATGGTGATTGCGGATTCCACCATGGAGGCAGAGTATATTGCTGCATCGGAAGCTGCAAAGGAGGCATTCTGGTACGAGAAGTTTGCCGCAGAGCTTGGAGTGATATCATCAGATGCCATCCCTCTTTACTGTGACAATAATGGCGCCATAGCCCTAGCTAAGGAGCCAAGGTCTCACCAGAAGTCCAAGCACATCGAGCAGCGATTCCATCTGATCTGTGATTACCTCGAAAAGGGTTATGTCGAGGTCAAGAGAGCCGACTCCACAGACAATGTGGCAGACCCGCTGACTAAGCCATTGGGCCAACAAAAGATCGAAGCCCACCTTGAGAAGACGGGACTTAGATATGTAGCCAATTGGCATTAGGTGAAGTGGGAGTTTGTTAGATGTGTGCCCTAGATGCCAGATCGGCTGACACATTTCTGTACAGAATTAAGGATAAATTTATAATTTTGACTATAAATGAATAAAAGGATTATTCTTCTATCACATTGTGTACATTGTGCCTGTGATACATCCTTTGAGTTAGTGGGAATGTAAATTCATATTTTCAAGGGTTGAAAATTTAAGACATGAATTTACATAACTAACTCATAAACTGCTCCTGACCATAGGATCATCATGAGGATGGTGATTGATCCGAAAGGTTGGTGTACGATCGCTTCCTTAGGGTAGATGAGTCTTGAGTCTACGGTGTGGAGATACCGGAGCGAGAGTACAGGTATTCATTGAGAATGAGAGTACTGAGCGTGACCACCTCAAGCAGTCATAAGGAAGTCTACCTTCTCATTGATGACTAGCTCGATGCTGCAGTTGTGTGTCAGTTCTTTGACCTGAGGTGCATCGATGGTTTACCTTGAGTGTGTTATAGTTTGACTACACTATAACTCGATCTTCTAGCCATTCGAAACCCTGAGGTGTATGTTGGCTGTAGCATATCTATTGTAGGAACTAGATCGCACCAAGATGGGATCTATCAACCTCGGTAGATGAAAGGAGTAGTCCTATGATGATTGAAAGATCCAGTCCTTAAGCCCATGGCCATGGCAGAGTGAAATAATGGAAAAGAGTTTTTCATTGGGTTTCACATCGAACTCGGATCGATCGATTGATTCATATGACTGATATTGGGTTTGATGAGTTCACCTTAACCCTAATTCAGTCGGGACTCATGATAGAGGAACTCAATCACACAAGTAGCTGCACCAAGAGGTTCGTCTTCAGTTCTGATGGGTTGCCACCATATACTGCTAGGTGTCACTGGTGGATTTTGGGAGCAATTAGAATGATTTTGATGATTGATCATTCTAATTGTCTGAATCAGAAGAGTTCTGGTCCATCGAAAGGAGTTTCGATGATGTCGATGATGAGATCACGACATGGCTCATTACCATACAGAATTGAACCTAACTGGGTCACACAAATAAGGGTTAGGGTCTGGATGTCATCAATTGGGCTACCCCAATTGATTTGGATAAGATCCAATTAGGTTTAAGAAAATCGTGCTAGCACTCGATTGAGCCTAACTTTCTCCTCGTGTAATCTTTTCTATCTCTACTGAGCCAAATGTGATCTGACTCATCCAGAGAACCTTAGAAAGATTTCTCTCAGTCTAATTAAAGATTGTCCAGCTTAGAAAAGGCTTGTCTTAATTTATGAGATGAATTTAAGACAACACCTGCTAATTTCTAGTACTTGCCAATTTTATTTTAGGATATCTGTCAAAAGTTGACATATGGGTCTTAAACTGAAAAGGATTCATTGGAGAATTTTTGTGGAGTGTCCACATATCCAAACCACTTCAAATTGGGCATGATAATCAGATTATGGCATGAGCTCAATTGGATTTAAGTGGGCGCCCCTAATGGATAAGAACCAAAGAGTCTTGATAAACTTGGTGTTGCCCAGCTATGCAACCCAAGAGGGGGGGGGTGAATTGGGTTTCTAAAAAATTTTAAGCCCAACAGATTACTTATGAAGAACAAAACAAAGACTTTAATTCAATATTAATTACCTAAAGCAGGAATGCAAGAATATAATAAAGAAATAAAGTGAAGCGATAAAGCACACCACAAACACAAGGATTTATAGTGGTTCGGTGCTAACCTTGCACCTACATCCACTCCCCAAGATCCTACTTGGGAATTTCAATCCACTATCCTTTGTATTCAACCCGAATATAAAACGTCAGAAACTCCGACACTAGCTATCCCAAGCTAGATCACTTGTTTCCCGGGTACAAGTAAACCCAAAATACTCCGATTTCAGGTTCGGATCAACCTTTCCTTGTTTTGGAAATCCTCCAAAAACAAGAACAAAAACTCACAAAGAGTTAGAAAATTTTGAGCACAGATTAATACAATAGCAGCTCCTTAAATGAGCGAATATAACAATAAAAGCTTTACTCAAATGAAGAACCCCTTTTTCGGATTTTCTCAAAGTAGATGAACGCTTGAATGCTTGAGAAGAGGTTGATTGTTGATTGAAGATCTCTTGAAAGCTTTGAACGATCTCTAGATCAAGGTTGAAACAATAGGCGTGAAGAATTCTCTCCTTGAAAGCTCTTGCTTTTCTCTTTCACACTCTCTCTGGTATATTGTGGATCCTCTCTCTTTTTCTTTTTGGATTTTTCGTTGATCTCAAGCTTTTTCTTGCAAATTTCGGATCCTCTCTTCTGTTCTTCTCGTTTTTGATTTCACGTTTGATCCGCTATTTAATCTGCAATTTCTTTCACCATTTTAAGCATTTTGTAGCATTAGAAGCAAGAGAAAATAATTTAGGTAGATAAAGAGCCGTTAGAGCAATTTTAGGAAGCATAAATGGCAATTAAAACGGATAAAAAAATAGCCGTTGCTGACATTTCCCGTCGCAGGGGTCGACTCATGAGTCGACTCATGCATCAGGAGTCGACTCATGAGTCGACTTCTGTTGCACAGACCAGACGGTCTGATTTCTGGATTTTTCGGCTCAAATCAGCAGAGATCGACTCATGAGTCGACTCATGCCTTGTGGGTCGACTCATGAGTCGACTCACAGGTCGTGCCAAGTCAAAAATTCAGCGTGCCATGGAAATTTTTTGCGTGCCAATCAGCTCACAGTGCCATGAGTTGACTCATGAGTCGACTCATGCACTTCAAACCTTCATAACTTCAAAAATATAAGTCCAAATATAATGAAATTTTCACCAATAGTTTACAAATCATTTGTTCTATCAAATGATACTATCAAATCAGGATTTTAGTGAAATTATGATTTTGCCCTTGAAGAGCATAAGGACTTTTTCATTTTAAAATTATTTGTATCCCTTCAATCTGCTTTGTAATCATCAAAATCAATCTAGGAGCAACAATCTCCCCCTTTTTGATGATGACAAAATATTTGAACAAAAATATTTATGTTAATGCATTAATTTCAAAAGAATCCATTATAGGTGTTTATGCTTGAAAAGAGTATGATTCTTTTGGCATGTAATTTAAATGAAAAAATAGTTTGTCCATTTTCTTAAAGATTTGAAAAGGGTATTAGATCATTTTGAGTTTAAGATATATCAGAGCAAGAGAAGATAAATAAATTTTGCAATGTATCAGAGCAAGAAAAATAATTTTTACAATGATATCAGAAAAGATTTTATAATGTATCAGAGTAAATGTTATAATATATCAGAGAAAATTTCACACTGTATCAGATCAAATGTCAGAGAAAATTTCACACTGTATCAGAGCAAATTTTATCATGTATCAGAGCAAGTTAAAAGAAATTTTAGGGTGTATCATAGTAAATCAAATTTCTTAAGTTGTATCAAGGTAAATAAAATTTCAAAAGATGTATCAGAGCAAGTTTGAATTTTAAAATATATCAGAGCATATAAAAAAAATACTTATTTGCATTGTACTTATAATTTTGCTTTTGATGGATGGCTTTTTGTTTAATTTCTGTCTGATACCAAATTTCGATACCAAATTTCTCAAAGTTTTGTTTAATTTCTCCAATATTTGTTTCCCAATATTTTTTTTAATCTTCCAATTTTTGTTTAAATTCTCAAGTTTGGTTTAATCTTTCAATCTTTGTTTTTGTTTAATTTCTCCCCCTTTTTCTCATAATTTAGGGTTTTGCTTTTTTTTTTTTGTTTAATTTCAATTTTTATTTTTGTTTAATTTCTCCTCCTTTTTGACATCATCAAACATAGTTAACTCTTTCTTTTTCTGAAATATTCTTTAATTTCTTTCCCTTTAGAGTTTTTCACAGATGTTTGCTCCCCCTTAATATAGCAATTATCAACAGCAAACAACAACAAGGAGAAGACAATATTTCAACAAGAAGAAAATATATAACCAAAATATGATCGATATCATTACAAAAAGGTAGAAATATAGGTAAAAGATGATTCCATTAATATCATAATTGTTTCAATACATAGTTCTTAAAAATAAAATTCAACCAGCTAATTGTCAATACATGGCCCCAAGGTATAGATCCTAGAACAAGACACTAACACCTAGGATCTAGTAAAGATCAAGATAAGTCAATGATCGGAGTCATCAGATATAGGGTGAGGAGATGATGGATCAGAAGTGCGTCCTCTACCCCGTCTGCCTCTGCCACGAGCAGGAGAGCGAGATGAACTGGGTGGCTGAGAACGCTGAGATGCTAGGGACTGAACAGAAAGGGTGAGTCTAATAGAATCAAGTACGTTCAGTGCTCTGGAAACAGATTGAAGTAGAGCAGTGAACTGGGTGGTAGCATGCTCACTCGATCCTCGGATCTCTTTCCTCAGTAATTCATATCCACCTTCTAGTGCTCCTCTGAGCTTGCCAGCCTCTGCAGTGAGGTCTGTGACCTCAATGGTAGACTCCTGTGGCTTGGGATGGGCCAATGCAAGGACTTGCCCCTGCAAGTCAAGAACTCTGCCAGTAAGTCTCCAGACTGTGTCCTCAAGCTGCTGTATCCTGACGGACTGATCTGATATCATTTGAAACACAGTGGAGATGTGGGGAGTAATGGTCTGATCAGAAGAGGTGGCTCCAGGTGCAAAAGAAGTACTACCCCACTGGCTAGACAGCAAAGAAGCCACACGCTGAGATATATGCTCGATCTGATCGTCAGCCAGTCTGAACTCTGAATGAGGTGCTCTGCTCTCTGGCTGATACACTGGTGTGGGCATCCTAGTAAACTCTGAAGGGCCAGCCTCAGTATCAGGAATGAACTGGGTATCTGGTGAAGCTGCCCTGAAGTCATGTACAGGAGAAGATGGACCTTCTTCTTCTACTCTGCCTTCAGTTCTGTCCTCAGCTCTTATTTCAGCTCTATCCTCAGCTTTTTCTTCAGAGCCCTTGATCCAACCACCAACAGTCTTTGTAATTCCCATTCGGTGCAGGCTGTGTTGGTTGAAAGTGTCCACATGAGAGAGCTTAGTAGCAGCCTCCCCCTTACAGCTAACTCCAAACCTCCTAAATACTCTAGTAAGGACCATACCATAAGCCAAGTGTGCCTTGGATCTGTTCAAAGTTTCTCTCATGGCCTCTATCATAAGTGCAGGGAGGTTTAGGGGGGTCTGAGTGATGATATGAAACATGACACATATATCTCTGCCAGATAGTAGATCATGCCTATCACTCCTAGGAAAGAAGAGTTTTGTTACAATCTGATGCAGGACCCTCATCTCAATGGATAAAAGCTTTGCTTCCAATTTGTTTAAATTTCCTGAAAAAGCTTCTCCTAAGATAATTCTGATCCCTTCTTCTTTAATTGGGAGTTCCATATATGAGTATCCTTCACTAGGCAACTGAAGTATATCTCCCAATATCCTAGAATCCAAGCAAATGTCAATCCCCTTGACTGTTGAAGTCACTGACCCGTTTCCATAATGTAGGTTCTGGTAGAACTCTCTAACTAGATCAACATAGGTGACTTCCTTAAGGGAGCAGTAGAGTTCCCATCCTTGATTTTTGATCTTGGTAGCAAAAGTAAAGCCTTCTTTCTCAAAGAACCGAAAATCTATATTTTTCCCGGTTTCAACTTTTCTATCAGAAAGAGGATTTACACTGGGGCTTATGGAGGATTGAGAGGGACCTTGAGCAGGTACTGGAGTGGGAACACTGGAAGACTGAACATGCCTTTTCTTTTGGACAATTTCCTCAGGCTCACGGATTGATTTCCTTCTTTGGGGAAGTTTCATCTTTGGAGCCATATCCAATAAAGTAGCAGACAAGAAGACTTGAATTGAGAGGAGGAGGGATCACAAGAGAGTAAAGAGGAATTTTAGTGGAGAAAAGAAGTGGATTTTGGAAGTTCGGTGAAGTGCTAGGGCACGTTCCAACCGCGCCAAGCAATGTGAGAAAGCACGAGAAATCTCTTTTCCAAGGAGGCGATTTTTGGTGGAGAGTAGGAGGGAGAATTGCCTCGAGATAAATCCTTGGATTTGGAGCAAAAAAGAGTTGGAAAGAATGGCTTTCGGAAGGAAGACGATGAGAAGATGAGTCGTCTCACAAACAGGGTTCCCGTTTAAAAACAATGAGCCCGTGGGAAGTTTGTGGGATTTACAAGTTTGCCATTGAGTCGACTCATGGGGGTCGACTCATGAAGTTCAGAAATTCAGGAAAAATGCAAATAAATTCCAGAAAAATTCGAAATTTTGGGAGAAGGAATTTTGCTCAATGATAAGTTTTTAGAGTGATAAATCTGAGCTTTTGGGACCAGGATGGATGTTGAAAATTGAGCTCTAATCAATTCTTTGAAAATTGAAAAATTTTAGGCAAATGGATCTAGAATTCCTAGATTTCTCCTAATTTCACAGAATCTATCCTCACTAAGGGCCTTTGTAAAGATATCGGCTAATTGATTTTTAGTGCAAATATATTCAAGAATTGCATTTTTGTTTTGAACATGTTCTCTTATAAAATGATGTCTTATTTCAATATGTTTGGATCTTGAGTGTTGTATTGAATTTTTAGATAGATTTATGGCACTTGTATTATCACATTTTATTGGTGTTTCATTAAGTTTGATTCCAAAATCTTTGAGTTGCTGCTTAATCCACAAGATTTGAGCACAACAACTTCTGGCTGCAATGTATTCGGCCTCAGCCGTAGACAGTGCCACCGAATTTTGTTTCTTGCTAAACCATGAGATTAGGTTAACTCCAAGAAATTGGCAAGTTCCACTTGTGCTTTTTCTATCTAATTTACATCCAGCAAAATCAGCATCTGAATATCCTAACAAATTAATTTGTGAGTCCTTAGAGTACCATAACCTTATAGTTTGTGTACCATTTAAGTATCTAAGGATTCTTTTAACAGCATTCAAATGAGATTCCTTAGGATTAGATTGATATCTAGCACATAAGCAAACACTAAACATGATATCAAGCCTACTTGCAGTTAGATATAATAATGAGCCAATCATACCTCTATAGTATTTTAAGTCTACGCTTTTACCTTCATCATCCTTGTCAAGCTTACTTGACGGACTCATTGGTGTGCCAATTGGTTTGCAGTTCTCCATTCCAAATCTTTTGAGTAGTTCCTTGGTGTACTTGCTTTGGGTGATGGAGATTCCCTCTTTTGATTGTTTGATTTGGAGTCCGAGG
The DNA here is from genome assembly GCF_000442705.2 of Elaeis guineensis. Taxonomy (NCBI): domain Eukaryota; kingdom Viridiplantae; phylum Streptophyta; class Magnoliopsida; order Arecales; family Arecaceae; genus Elaeis; species Elaeis guineensis. The sequence goes on along the minus strand of NC_026004.2, from coordinate 39,070,941 downwards.
AAGAAGGTGAGTTCTCCCATCATGCTCATCTCGAACTCTCCCTGCATAAGCTTAGCAAAGTCTTGACAAAGGGATTCATTAGTAGACCCAAAAATTATGTCATCAACATAAATTTGTATAATTAGCATATCATTTTAGTTTCTTTTAATAAATAGAGTTGTATCTACATTGCCTCTTGAGAAACCATTATTTAGTAGAAATTTGCTTAGCCTTTCATACCATGCTCTAGGTGCTTGTTTTAGACCATATAAAGCTTTATTTAATCTAAAGACATGATTGGGAAAAGCATAATTTTCAAATCCAGGGGGTTGTTCTACATATACTTCTTCAGAAATATATCCATTTAAAAATACACTTTTAACATCCATTTGAAATAGTTTGAATTTCATAAAGCAAGCATAAGCAAGTAGAAGTCTAATGGCTTCTAATCTAGCAACAGGTGCAAAGGTTTCATCAAAATCAATTCCTTCTTCTTGATTATATCCCTTAGCAACCAGTCTTGCTTTATTTCTAATTACATTTCCATGCTCATCTAATTTGTTTCTAAAGATCCATTTTGTGCCAATTATTGAATAATCTTTAGGTCTTGTCACTAAGGTCCAAACATTATTTCTTTCAAATTGATTAAGTTCTTCTTGCATAGCATTAATCCAGTTATGATCATTTTCAGCTTCTTCAAAAGTTTTAGGTTCAACTTGAGATACAAAAGCACAATGATTAAGTACATCTCTAAGTGAAGAACGGGTTTTTACCCCATGCATAGGATCACCAATTATTAACTCCTTAGGGTGGTTGTAAACATACCTCCATTCCTTGGGTAAGTCATTTGTACCTTGGGGTTGTTCTTGAATTTCTTCACCTTTTTCATTTTGTTCGTCTTCTTGATTCTTGTCTTCTGGAGTTGCTGAATCTTTCAGAGTGATCTCTTTCATACCTTCTATTAGTGGATCTGCATCATCAACACCCTCATTCTTCCTTGAAGGAAGATCGTTAGATTCATCAAAAACAACATGTATGGACTCCTCAACTACTAAAGTTCTTTTGTTGAAAACTCTAAATGCTTTACTAGTGGAGGAGTAACCTAAAAAGATTGCTTCATCTGATTTTGCATCAAATTTACCAAGTTTTTCTTTTCCATTATTTAATACAAAACATCGGCAACCAAAGACATGAAAATATGCAATATTTGGTTTTCTTCCTTTCCAAAGTTCATAGGGGGTTTTCTTTAAAAATTGTCTAATTAAAGCACGATTTAAAATGTAACATGCTGTGTTAATAGCTTCTGCCCAAAAATATCTTGGAAGGTTGCTTTCACAAAGCATGGTACGGGCCATTTCTTCTAAGGTTCTGTTTTTCCTTTCAACTATCCCATTCTGTTGGGGTGTCCTAGGAGCAGAGAAGTTATGGCCAATTCCATTTTCATCACAAAAATTTTCAAAGTCATGATTTTCAAATTCTGTTCCATGATCACTTCTAATATTTTGAATTGAAAACCCTTTTTCATTAGTGACTTTTCGATAAAATTTAGTGAAAATTTGAAAAGTTTCATTTTTGTGAGCTAAAAAGAAAACCCAAGTAAAACGAAAGTAATCATCTATTATTATAAATCCATATCGTTTTCCTCCTAGACTAGTGGTTCTAGTTGGTCCAAATAAATCCATATGTAAGAGCTCTAAAGGTCTAGAAGTTGAAACAGTGTTTTTGGATTTAAATGATACTCTAGTTTGTTTACCTAATTGGCATGCATCACAAATTCTATCCTTTTCAAAATTCAGTTTTGGCAAACCGAGAACTAAATCCTTTTTAATTAATTTTGAGAGAGAATGCATGCTAATGTGTGCAAGTCTACGATGCCACAGCCAACTAGTCTCATTTATTTTAGCATTTAAGGAAACTAGGCATTGCATGTCTAATTTAGTTAAATCATTCAAGTCTACCATATAAACATTGCCATGCCTATGTCCTATAAATTTAATGCCATCGTTAATAGGACTCGTCACAATACAAACAGATGATTCAAAACTTACTTTATACCCTTTATCACAGAATTGACTAATGCTAAGTAAGTTATGCTTTAAACCTTTAACTAATAAAACATTCTCAATGTATTTGGAGGGAGTGATACCAATGTTACCTATCCCGATGATCTTTCCTTTGCCATTATCTCCAAAGGTGACCATCCCTCCATCTTTAGCATCAAGCGTGATGAATTGTGATTCATCACCAGTCATGTGTCTCGAGCATCCGCTGTCAAGATACCATTTCCTGTTTCTTTTTTGGGATGCTAGACACACCTGCAAGCAAAGGTCAAGTTTCTGTCTTAGGTACCCAAGCTTTCTTGGGTCCTTTCAGGTTAGTCAGAATGGTTCCTTTTGGAACCCATATTTTCTTTGTGTTTGCATATTTGTTAATAAGACATGTGTATGATTTATGTCCTATTCTTCCACATTTAAAACAGGTAATATTTGTAGACTTGTTACTTGAATAATTTACATAAATATCCTTCAGAAATTTTTGTTTCTTCAGGAGTTTATAACCAAGTCCAGCCTTATCATATATAGCTTTCTGATTTTTAAGGATCATATTTAGTTTGTTTGAACTTAAGGTGAACTTATCTACTATAGATTTCAGCTTGTTCATTTCATCCTTTAAGTTTTGATTTTCTTGAATCAAGGTGAATTTTTCAATTGAAAGATTTTCAGCTTGTTTCACTAAGGACTGATTTTCCAATTTCAGCTCTTTGTTTTTCTTCCCTAGTTTCTTTAATTCCTCAATTGAATCATAGAGAGCTTCATGCAATTCTTCAAAAGTAAATTCACTAGTGGATTCAGAAGTTACCTCATTTTCATGTGCCATCAGGCAAAGGTTGGCTTGTTCTGTTGAGGTTTCCTCGTCGGAGCTTGAGTCATCACTCGCACTCCAGGTCGCCATCATTGCCTTCTTTTTGAACTTCTTTGGACCTTTCTTCAATTGTGGACATTCGGATCTGAAATGTCCTGGCTTCTTGCACTCGTAGCATATAGGGGGTTGATCTTTCTCCTTTTCTTTGCTTTGATCCCCTTTTGTGAATTTCTTTCTCATCCCCTGTTTTCTTTTTCTTAGAAACTTCTTAAATTTTCGGGTGATGAGAGCCATCTCTTCATCCTGATCTTCATCTTCAGAGTCATCCGTTTCATAATCAGGCGAAGTTGTGGATTTGAGGGCAATGGTTCTTTTCTTTTTGACTTCATCCTCTTGATGTTGCTTTATGCTAAGTTCATGAGTCATCAAGGATCCAAGAAGCTCTTCTAGAGGTAGAGTGTTCAAGTCCTTTGCTTCTTGGATGGCAGTCACCTTGGCTTCCCAAGTTCTTGGTAGTGACCTGAGAATCTTCCTTACAAGTTCACTGTTAGTATAAGATTTGCCAAGACTCTTTAAACCATTGATTATATTAGTAAAATGAGTAAATATAGCAGTTATGGACTCATCATGCTCAATTTTGAACAATTCATATTTATGTACAAGCATGTTTATTTTAGACTCTTTTACTTGATTTGTTCCCTCATGAGTTACTTCTAACCTATTCCATATTTCTTTAGCAGATGCACAAGTAGAAATGCGATTAAATTCACTTGCATCTAGTGCACAATAGAGAACATTCATGGCTTTGGCATTTAATTGTGCCAATTTCTTGTCAACCTCATCCCATTCTTTCTCGGGTTTGGTTGATTCCTCACCATCTATAATCTTGGTGGGTGTGTGAGGACCATTCACTATGATACTCCACATATCATAGTCGAGTGCTTGTATGAAAATCTTCATCCGAGCTTTCCAATAGGTGTAATTAGACCCATTGAAAAGTGGAGGTCGGTTTGTTGATTGCCCCTCGGCTAGAGAAGTACCAACATGGGTTGCCATAGATCTTTGGCTCTTTGATTATTAGATCAAAGAAGGGCTAGAGCACCGGCTCTGATACCACTTGTTGCCCAGCTATGCAACCCAAGAGGGGGGGGGGTGAATTGGGTTTCTAAAAAATTTTAAGCCCAACAGATTACTTATGAAGAACAAAACAAAGACTTTAATTCAATATTAATTACCTAAAGCAGGAATGCAAGAATATAATAAAGAAATAAAGTGAAGCGATAAAGCACACCACAAACACAAGGATTTATAGTGGTTCGGTGCTAACCTTGCACCTACATCCACTCCCCAAGATCCTACTTGGGAATTTCAATCCACTATCCTTTGTATTCAACCCGAATACAAAACGTCGGAAACTCCGACACTAGCTATCCCAAGCTAGATCACTTGTTTCTCGGGTACAAGTAAATCCAAAACACTCCGATTTTAGGTTCGGATCAACCTTTCCTTGTTTTGGAAATCCTCCAAAAACAAGAACAAAAACTCACAAAGAGTTAGAAAATTTTGAGCACAGATTAATACAATAGCAGCTCCTTAAATGAGCGAATATAACAATAAAAGCTTTACTCAAATGAAGAACCCCTTTTTCGGATTTTCTCAAAGTGGATGAACGCTTGAATGCTTGAGAAGAGGTTGATTGTTGATTGAAGATCTCTTGAAAGCTTTGAACGATCTCTAGATCAAGGTTGAAACAATAGGCGTGAAGAATTCTCTCCTTGAAAGCTCTTGCTTTTCTATTTCACACTCTCTCTGGTATATTATGGATCCTCTCTCTTTTTCTTTTTGGATTTTTCGTTGATCTCAGGCTTTTTCTTGCAAATTTCGGATCCTCTCTTCTGTTCTTCTCGTTTTTGATTTCACGTTTGATCCGCTATTTAATCAATAATTTCTTTCACCATTTTAAGCATTTTGTAGCATTAGAAGCAAGAGAAAATAATTTAGGTAGATAAAGAGCCGTTAGAGCAATTTTAGGAAGCATAAATGGTAATTAAAATGGGCAAAAAAATAGCCGTTGCTGACATTTTCCGTTGCAGGGGTCGACTCATGAGTCGACTCATAAATCAGGAGTCGACTCATGAGTCGACTTCTGTTGCACAGACTAGACGGTCTGATTTCTGGATTTTTCGGCTCAAATCAGCAGAGGTCGACTCATGAGTCGACTCATGCCTTGTGGATCGACTCATGAGTCGACTCACAGGTCGTGCCAAGTCAAAAATCCAGCGTGCCATGGAAATTTTTTGCGTGCCAATCAGCTCACAGTGCCATGAGTTGACTCATGAGTCGACTCATGCACTTCAAACCTTCATAACTTCAAAAATATAAGTCCAAATACAATGAAATTTTCATCAATAGTTTACAAATCATTTGTTCTATCAAATGATACTATCAAATCAGGATTTTAGTGAAATTATGATTTTGCCTTTGAAGAGCATAAGGACTTTTTCATTTTAAAATTATTTGTATCCCTTCAATCTGCTTTGTAATCATCAAAATCAATCTAGGAGCAACACTTGGACTCTTTGGCGCCACCTTATTTGTGCTTATCCAATGTTGGTGCCAACATAGGAGAGAGCATAGGGATTCTTATCTAATGTGATCAGATGACATCGCTCCACCAATCAAATTTTTTTCAAAATTTATTAAAATTTTTTGATTGATCGAATGATGTGGCACTGCGCAGCATACAGGATCTATATAAACCCTACTGCACCTAGGATTTCGAGATAGAACTTGTTGGGTATAAAATACCCTCGGCTGAAGTTCTCGGCGGGATCGACCCTCGCAAGTCTCTTCTGACTTTCGACTACTGGTGGTGAACTCCCGTCGCTCCCCCCGGACTCCTACGGGAGCGGGGCTCCGTCCACAAGTTCTGCCGCAAGGAAGACTCCGCCCGGGCTCCTACGGGAGCTGGACTCCGTCCACGACTTCTACATCAAAGAAGGCTCCGTCCGGACTCCTACGGGAGTCGGACTTCGTCACCAACTTCTACTGCAGGTAAGCCTTGTCCGGACTCCTACGGGAGCCGAACCTCATCATTGATTTTAATTGCAGGAATGCTTCGCCCGGACTCCCATGGGAGCCGGGCTCCGTCACTGACTTCAACTGTTGATAAGCTCCGTCCGGACTCCTACGGGAGCCGGACTTCGCACTTGACTTCTACTGCAAGGAAGACTCCGCCCAGACTCCTACGGGAGCCAGGCTCCATCCACAACTTCTGCCGCAAGGAAGACTCCGCCCGGGCTCCTACGGGAGCTGGACTCCGTCCACGACTTCTACCGCAAAGACGGCTCCGTCCGGACTCCTACGGGAGCCGGACTTCGTCACCAACTTCTACTGCAGGTAAGCCTTGTCCGGACTCCTACGGGAGTCGAACCTCATCTTTGATTTTAATTGCAAGAAGGCTCCGCCCGGACTCCCATGGGAGCCGGGCTCCGTCACCGACTTCAACTGCTGATAAGCTCCGTCCGGACTCCTACGGGAGCCAGACTTTGCACTTGACTTCTACTGCAAGGAAGACTCCGCCCGGACTCCTACGGGAGTCGAGCTCTATCCACAACTTCTGCTGCAAGGAAGACTCCACCTGGACTCCTACGGGAGCCAGACCTCGCTACCGACTCCAACCGAACTTCGACCGATAAGTCTGGACCCCCTGACAGGCCGTATTAACGGCCATGATTCTGCTCCACTCCCTGCGGCGGACCCTGCGTAGCTCCATTACCCCCTGACAGGCCGTATTAATGGCCACGATTCTGCTCCACTCCCTGCGGCAGATTCTATCCGATTCCACCACTCCCTGACAAGTCACAACAGCGGACGCCGCTCCACTCTCCGTAACTGATTCCACATGGTTAGCCACAGCGATAGCCACGATCCCGCTCCACTACCCTCTGTAATAAATTTCTCCTGACTCTGGATGGCCCATGACCAGACGGTTACAGGCGTCACTGTCAATTTGTTGCCCCCTCCATCTATAAAAGGGGAGCCCCAGATACGTTATTCTACAAGCTCCATTTACTATCTCAAAACTCTGCTAAAAATTTTCCATTCGAGCACTCCATTCTTGTTGAGGCAGAGAACTGACTTGAGCGTCGGAGGGTCTTACCGGAGCAACCCCACCTCCGGTTGAGACTTCTTTTGCAGGTCCCGATGGTGACTGCGACTCCCTCGACTCCAGCTTCTCCGGTGCAGGTAGATTTTTGCACCAACAGGATTGGCGCTAGAGGAAGGGCCTGAACCTTCGCGGTACCCTTGTTCTTAAAGGAGTGCTCAACGGGGCCGCCTCCGGCCATCTTCTCCGACACCCGCTCCTTCCCCCCCGCTGGGTCCTCGCCTGGTTTCTTCTCACGAAGCATCCGCACAGCTACCCATGATCTCCACAGCCATGTCTCGGGCCCCAGTCCCACCTTTGGTTTCCCGGGCCCTACATCCTCCGGCAATGGTCGCCGGCATGGAGTTGCCGGACAATCGACCTCCGATGGATTTCACCAACACCATCTCGGGGGGATCCCGACAGAAAGCAACCAACGTACCACCCGTACCCCCCAAACGGCGGAAGACTGAAGAGCCCATAACCTTCGCTGAAGAAGATGCCCAGGGAGTCCAATTCCCTCATAACGACGCGGTCGTAGTTTCCTTGAATATAGCAAATTACGATGTCCGTCGCATTCTCGTCGACAATGGAAGCTCGACCGACATCTTGTTCTACGATGCCTTTTCAAGAATGTCCATCCTCGACGGCCATTTGAGACCAATTAGCTCCCCTCTGGTAGGGTTTACCGGTGACGCTGTTCCGACGGAAGGAATGATAGCTTTGACTGTGGTCGCAGGTCGACATCCAAGGCAATCCAGGGCTCTGGTGAATTTCTTGGTGGTGAAGGCGCCGTCAGCCTACAATGCAATTTTCGGCCGACCTGGCCTCAATGCTCTCCGAGCCATCGTGTCAACCTACCATTTGAAGTTGAAATTTCCCACCAGCCAGGGGATCGGAGAGGTCCGGGGAGACCAAGCCCTGGCCAGGCACTGCTACAGCATAGCTTTGCAAGGAAGCGACCAATCTGGCCCCTGTCCCATTGATGGGTTGGATGCGCGCGATGACCTCACTGAAGAGAGGGGCACCCCGATTGAGGATCTGATACCAATCCCTTTGAATGACGGAAACGCAGAGCATGTAGCGATGATCGGCTCCAACCTGGAGGAGGAGGTGTGGATGGATCTCATCAATTTTCTATGAAGGAATGCGGATGTTTTCGCTTGGGATCTGGCTGATATGCCAGGGATTGACACGAAAGTCATGGAGCATCACCTGGCCGTCGATCCAAAGCATCGACCGACGAAAGAAAAAATCTGAAGTCATGCACCGGAGAGGCAGAAGGCGATAGCCGAAGAAGTGGACAAGCTCCTTAAAGCCAGATTCATTAAGGAAGTCAATTATCCTGATTGGATTTCCAATGTTGTCCTAGTCAAAAAAGCAAACGGCAAGTGAAGGATGTGCATAGACTTCAAAAAGCTGAATAAGGCCTGTCCAAAGGACAGCTACCCCCTTCTCAGAATCGATCAACTGATGGATGCGACCTCGGGCCATGAGCTCCTCACCTTCATGGATGCATTCTCCGGCTACAATAAAATCAGAATGGCATCGGAAGATGAAGAAAAGACTGCTTTCATTACTAATCGTGGCCTTTACTGTTACAGGGTCATGCCTTTCGGCCGCAAAAATGCAGGCGCAACTTACCAACGGTTGGTGAACAAAATCTTCAAGGAGCAGATCGGCCATAACATGGAGGTCTACGTGGACGATATGCTTGTAAAAAGCAAATCTTCCAGAGATCACGTCACCGACCTCGAGGAGACCTTCGACATTCTCCAAAAATATAGAATGAAGCTGAACCCGACTAAATGTGCTTTCGGGGTAACCTCAGGAAGGTTCCTAGGCTTCATGGTGTTGGGGCACGGGATCGAGGCCAATCCAGAGAAAATTCGTGCCATCCAGGAGATGGCCGCCCCAAAGTCGATAAAAGAGGTTCAGCACCTCACGGGGAGGATAGCGGCCCTGAATCGCTTCATCGCAAGGTCGGCCGAGCGGTGCTTACCCTTCTTTCAAACCCTCAAGCAGCCCAAGAACTTTTGTTGGACCTCTGAGTGCCAATAGGCGTTCGAGGAGCTAAGGAGCTACCTCGTCTCACCCCTGTTGTTGGCAAAGCCGAAGCCTGGGGAAGAACTATTTTTATATCTGGCAGTCTCTCCCATGGCTCTCGCGGCCGTCCTTGTCAAAGAAGAGGCGAAGGTCCAGCGGCCGATCTACTACGTCAGCCACGCTTTGAGGGACGTCGAGACCAGGTACACCAAATTAGAAAAACTGACTTATGCCTTGTTGATCGCAGCTCGAAGGCTCCGGTCTTACTTTCAAGGACACACCATGATGCTGCTCACTGATCAACCGATCAAGGCGATTTTGCACTGAGCGGATGCCTCTGGAAGGATGGCAAAGTGGGCGATCGAGCTCACAGAATTCGACATCAACTATCGACCCAGGCCAGTAGTGAAGGCCCAAATACTGACAGATTTCATAGTGGAGTGTACTATCCCAGAGGAGACTGAACCTGAACAAAGCAAAATTGATGACTTGAAGTCCCGACCGAACTCTCCCAAAGAAGAAGCGGATCCCCCTGATTGCTTTTGGGCCCTCTATGTGGATGGGTCTTCCAACATGTCAGGCGCAGGTGCAGGCCTAATCTTGGTTAGTCCGGAGGGAATCATCACGGAGTACGCTCTGCATTTTGAGTTCTCCACGACAAACAATGGAGCAGAATATGAAGCTCTGATTGCAGGACTAAGGGTCGCCAAAGAGCTGGGAATAGATCGGCTCCGGGTCCACAGCGACTCTCAACTAGTAGTGGGACAAGTCAGCGAAAGTTACGAAGCACGGGAGGACAGTATGGCCAAATACCTCGAAAGGGTAAAGGAGCTCGTCCCCGCCTTTAGCAGCTTCAACATCAAACAGATCCCAAGATTGGAAAATGCCAGGGCTGACCTTCTCTCCAGGCTGGCAACGCTGGCTCCGGCCGAACTGCCCAAGGGCGTTCTCTTTGAAGTTCTAGAGCGCCCGAGTACAGAAGAGTCGCGGCCCGTGATGGAGATTGACAACGAGCCCTATTGGGTCGACCCCCTGATCATCTATCTCAGAGATGGAGTTCTCCTCCAGGATGCGAAAGAAGCTCGGAAACTCCGAAACCAAGCCTCCCGGTACATCCTTTATGAGGGCAAATTGTACAAGAGATCATACTCTTTGCCCCTCTTAAAATGCCTCCGGCCTTCGGAGGCTGACTACGCCTTGTGGGAAGTGCATGAAGGAATCTGCGGGAACCATTTGGGGGCTAGATCTTTATCCCACAAGTTGCTCCATCAAGGATATTACTGGCCGACAATGCATCATGATTCGATCGAATATGTCAGAAAGTGTGATCGATGCCAGAGATATGCTAACGTCCAGAGACAGCCCGCCACCGAGCTCACGCCCTTGAGTGCCCCATGGCCTTTCGCACAGTGGGGGATGGACATCCTTGGCCCTTTTTTTATGGCATCTGGACAGAGGAAGTTCCTCCTTGTAGCGATCGACTACTTCACAAAATGGGTTGAAGCCGAACCACTAGCAAAAATCACAGAAGCAAAAGTGCAAGATTTCATCTGGAAGTCGATCGTGTGTAGATTTGGTCTGCCTAGGATCCTGATCACTGATAATGGACGGCAATTTGCGGGAGCAAAATTTACCGAATTCTGTGAAGATCTAAACATCTCCCACAACTTCACATCGGTAGCCCATCCTCAGGCGAACGGTGAGGCTGAGGTGACTAACAGAACCCTTCTGCAGGGGATTAAGACAAGGCTCGAAAAGGCGAAGGGAACTTGGGCGGACAAACTTTATCATGTGTTGTGGGCATACCGAACTACCCAAAGGCTGCCCACGGGGGAAACCCCCTTTGCTTTGGTCTTCGGTATGGAGGCCGTCATCCCAATTGAGCTTAAACTCCCATCGGTGCGAGTCGTAGTATTCGACGAACATCAAAACTCGCAAAGTCTTAAAGCCAACCTCGACGTGCTGGAAGAAAGACGGGAGATAGCTCAGGTTCGAATGGCAGCCTACAGACAGAAAGTCGCTCGATACTACAACGCTCGGGTCAAGAACAAAGTCTTTAAAGCAGGAGATCTAGTACTTCGACGAGCCACTGTCTCGCTGCCTCAGAATCGAGGGAAGCTTGCCCCAAACTGGGAAGGCCCGTACGAGGTCAAAGAAGTAGTTCGGCCCGGGACTTATTATCTTAAGGAGCTCGGAGGAGACGACCTCCCACGACCATGGAGCTCGGAGAACTTACGAATGTACTACCAATAACTTCATTTTAATTAAGAGTTGCATATCTGCATATCTTTGGTACTATTCTACATCCACAGGACAATCCAACCCAATTGTCTCGGAAGCGAGAGGGAAACTTCGTGTCGATAAAGTCGAAGGCCCAGTTCCCTTTAGACCGGATGGGGGGAGAGGCCCTACAACGCCCATACGCGCCCCCACAGCCCTGTTAGGGAGAGGAGGAGAACCTCGCCCTAACTTGAGCAAAGTCGAAGGCCCGGTTCCCTTTAGACCAGATGGGGGGAGAGGCCCTACAACGCCCATACGCGCCCCCACAGCCCTGTTAGGGACAGGAGGAGAACCTCGCCCTAACTTGAGCAAAGTCGAAGGCCCGGTTCCCTTTAGACCAGATGGGAGGAGAGGCCCTACAACGCCCATACGCGCCCCCACAGCCCTATTAGGGACAGGAGGAGAACCTCGCCCTAACTTGAGCAAAGTCGAAGGCCCGGTTCCCTTTAGATCGGATGGGGGGAGAGGCCCTACAATGCCCATACGCGCCCCCGCAGCCCTGTTAGGGACAGGAGGAGAACCTCGCCCTAACTTGAGCAAAGTTGAAGGCCTGGTTCCCTTTAGATCGGATGGGGGGAGAGGTCCTACGGCGCTCACATGCACCCCCACAGCCCTGTTAGGGACAGAAGGAGAACCTCGCCCTAATTCGAGCAAAGTCGAAGGACCGGCTCTCTTTAGGCCGGAAGGTGGGAAGGGCTCAGCAACGCCCATATGTACGGCCACTGCCGTGCTAGAGACAAGGGGAGGGACTTCCCCCAGTGGCCCCCTCATGATAGACCGTGTCCGAACTCCTACGGGAGCCGGGCTCCGTCTCCAACTTCTACTGCAAGGAAGACTCCGCCCTGACTCCCACGGGAGCCGGGCTCCACCATCAAATTCGACTGCTGGCAAGCTCCGTCCGGACTCCTACGGGAGCCGGACTTCACACTTGACTCTGATTGCAAGAAGACACCGTCCGGACTCCCACGGGAGCCGAACTACATCCCGACTTCACCTACGGGAGCTGAACTCCCATAACCTCCCCAAGAGTGGAGGAAAAATTCCAAGCGAAAGAGAAAAAAGGAAGGCGATGGGTCACGTTAACGACAAATAAAAAACAAACAGCGTCCAAGATACAGAGAACTCTGTCTCGGCAAAGACTAGGGCTCTCATCAAGAACCCCAGCTTTCAAGGAAGCTTTCAACAGAAACCCGAGGTAAGAAGAAAAAGAGAGAGGAGATGAAGGGAATACAACAATAGCAACGGCAAAGAAAAAATTTTGGTAGACAACGGTTCGACGCAAAGTACGGACAAGGTAACAAAATCACTTCTTCATTTTTCGACTAACAAGATGTACGTTACAAGACCCAGAGGGCCGAAAAAGAATACATTATTACAAGGCTCGAGCACACGGCTTGGAAGGGATACACCGGAGGCCACTTCAAGCTGCAAACTTCTCTTCCCATTTCTGTCCTTCCCAGCCGCATTTTTCAGTGCGTGTGACAAGCTTGTCGGCTCTCACCCCCACCTTGTTCCGCTCCACCTCCGAAATCCCAACCCTAGGGAGAAAAGGATGGGATAGATTCCAGGGGGCAGTAAGGGCAACGACAGCAGCGACGAAGACCTGTTTCAAGAAGAACCGGAGTTACCCCGAAAGCAGCAATGGCGTCGGAGATATGCGCCATCACCAAATGCTCCACGACAACCACCGTCCAAAGTGTTCCGGCAAGGTCGGCATGCGCTACTTCCACCATCCCCGCAACAAGTTTTACTGCCCCACCGTTGGCACCGACCGCTTCTGGTCCCTCGGCCCCGATGACATCAAGGATTTCGCCACAGCTTGTGACGACAGCTCTGCCCTCTTGACCGGTGTCATCCCATCTTGCTACTCCAAAATTCTCAGGCAGAATGCCTTCACCGGTTGTCTCCATTATTAAACCCCTGTTGTTGAAGGAATCCTCCCTCGAGCCCCCTTTAAAGTGATAGGAACCTTCAGCGGCCGCTCGACGATCGAAGAACTCGTAGACTGCTGTTCTCCTCCTTGCGCTCTTCCAAGTCCGTGGCATCCTCTTGAGGTTGGCCTCCGGGGCAGAGGCCCTTGCGGGGGAACCCTTTAGAGAGGAATCAAGGGGTTGGAGATGGCAGAGAGATGGCAAAGACCAGCATGGATGACGCTTGGAGTCAGCAGGGGCACCGATGGAGTGGCTAAGTGGCTAAGCTCTCAGGCGAAAGAAAGGTGTCATCCTTTAGGTGAAGTAAAGCCCCCGGAGGAAGGGTGGGGGGTTTAAATAGGCAACGAAGCCTGGCGCAATTATGATGGCAGGTGCCCCTAGGCCAACCAATGCCCACCACGTGTCCCACTCACCGCGACCAGGAGTTGACCGTTCGCAAACTTTCATGGCGCGATGCTTGGGATCACATCCCAGTGGGAGTTCCGAAAAGACTCTTCGGGTTGCCATAATCGAAAAAAGGGTTCCAGCATGAGCGCATTAAATACCGACATATCCGAGGATGGTTGCACGCGAACATCAGAGGGAGAACTTCGGCTGTGACAACCTCACTGTACTTCCTTCATTCGAAATTCAAACTCAGAAGTGGGGGGACTGGTGTTGGGTATAAAATACCCTCGGTCGAAATTCTCGATGGGATCTACCCTCTCAAGTCTCTTCTGACTTTCGACTACTGGTGGTGAACTCCCGTCGCTCCCCCCGGACTCTTACGGGAGCCGGGCTCCGTCCATAACTTCTGCCGCAAGGAAGACTCCGCCCGGGCTCCTACGGGAGCCGGACTCCGTCCACGACTTCTACTGTAAAGAAGGCTCCGTCCGGACTCCTACGGGAGCCGGACTTTGTCACCAACTTCTACTGCAGGTAAGCCTTGTCCGGACTCCTACGGGAGCCGAACCTCATCTTTGATTTTAATTACAGGAAGGCTCCGCCCGGACTCCCATGGGAGTCGAGCTCCGTCACCGACTTCAACTGCTGATAAGCTCTGTCCGAACTCCTACGGGAGTCAGACTTTGCACTTGACTTCTACTGCAAGGAAGACTCAGCCCGGACTCCTACGGGAGCCAGGCTCCATCCACAACTTCTGCCGTAAGGAAGACTCCGCCCGGGCTCCTACGGGAGCCGGACTCCGTCCACGACTTCTACCACAAAGAAGGCTCCGTCCGGACTCCTACGGGAGCTGGACTTCATCACCAACTTCTACTGCAGGTAAGCCTTGTCCGGACTCCTACGGGAGCCGAACCTCATCTTTGATTTTAATTGCAGGAAGGCTCCGCCCGGACTCCCATGGGAGCCGGGCTCCGTCACCGACTTCAACTGTTGATAAGCTCCATCCGGACTCCTATGGGAGCCGGACTTCGCACTTGACTTCTACTGCAAGGAAGACTCCGCCCGAACTCCTACGGGAGCCGGGCTCCTTCCACAACTTCTGCTGCAAGAAAGACTCCGCCTGGACTCCTACGGGAGCCAGACCTCGCTACCGACTCCAACCGAACTTTGACCGACAAGTCTGGACCCCCTGACAGGCCGTATTAACAGCCACAATTCTGCTCCACTCCTTGCGGCGGACCCTGCGTAGCTCCATTACCCCCTGACAGGCCGTATTAACGACCACGATTCTGCTCCACTCCCTGGGGTGGACCCTGCGTAGCTCCATTACCCCCTGACAGGCCGTATTAACGGCCACGATTCTGCTCCACTCCCTGCGGTGGATTCTATGTGATTCCACCATTCCCTGACAAGTCACGACAGCGGACGCCGCTCCACTCCCCGTAACTGATTCCACGTGGCGAGCCTCAGCGATAGCCACGATCTCGCTCCACTACCCTCCGCAATAAATTCCTCCTGACTCTGGGTGGCCCATGACCGGACGGTTACAGGCGTCATTGTCAATTTGTTGCCCCCTCCATCTATAAAAGGTGAGCCCCAGATACGTTATTCTATAAGCTCCATTTACTATCTCAAAACTCTGCTAAAAATTTTTTGTTCGAGCACTCCATTCTTGTTGAGGCAGAGAACTGACTTGAGTGTCAGAGGGTCTTGCCGGAGCAACCCCACCTCTGGTTGAGACTTCTTTTGCAGGTCCCGACGGCGATCGCGACTCCCTCAACTCCAGCTTCCCTGGTGCCGGTGGATTTTTGCACCAACAGAACTTATTTTATGCAAAAACCCATTAGCTGCCACCTCCTCCCCTCTTCTCCATATCCTCCCTGCTCTCCTTTTTCCCCTCTTCACATCCAAGAAGTTGGACATTCATCTGGCAAAGGTACAAGGCATGGTGATGCCTGGAACAGAAGGCTGCAGGACATCTTCGACAGGCTGCTGCTCCAACTTCAGAAGGAGTTCTGAAGTACTTCCAAATCAGATATTGATCTAATTTTTGGAGCATAAAATTATGAGAAGAAGATGTTCTAGATCCTACCTGAGTAGATACTGGTAGAAACCAGACGCTTGCGTGGCTACATCAGAACCTCAGGCAGTGCTGCGATCATCTGCAGGGTAATTAGATTACCCTTGAGGTATGTCTATATTTCTCATACTTTTAGATTTAATTTTAGATTTTAAATATCAAATAATAAAATTAGATCTAATAGATATTAGATCTAAAATAGCATAGGATAAAAATTTTTAGTTTATTCCGTCCCAGATTTGATGAAATCTAGAAGATCCTACACAGGAAAAAGGCAGTTTTTCCTTCACTATATAGATGTGGGTGATGGGGTGTTTGGATGAGACAAGTTTCTCATCTAAACTTGAATTCAAATCAGATTTAAATTCTATTTGATCAACCAATTGATCCAAACTCTTGATCCCTATCAAGAGGGGGTGACAACCTTCCTTTGGCATGGAGTTTCTCATGCCAATTCAAAATTAGCGATGAGAAAAGTGGGCGGCATCTCATGGGTGGTCAGCTAGCGTGAGGAGGAGTCCAAGTTGGTTTGGACTCTTTAATATTTATCCAATTAAGTCTCCAACCTAATCAAATTAGGTTAGATCCAATTGAATAACATGATCCAATTCGATTAGGTTCCAAACATGATTAAATTCTAATCAAATCAAAATTTAATTAAGCTCAAGTTCTGATCAAATTAGGAACCATTCACCCTTGATATAGGTCATCTCATAACCTAATCAGGTCAAACTAATTTGAATCCAATTCATTTAGTTTTGAGCCAAATGACATTGCTTAATTTAATTTAGCAAATTAGCTATCTAATTACTTATCAATTCTTCTATAATTCACTAACTTTTAGCAGATTAATTTACTGTAATTTTTGCATAAGGCTAACCATCAATCGAATTGATGATTACAACCTATAATAATTCTCAATCATCAATCAGCCACATGATTAGATAGTAACTTCTTTTGAGTATGACCTCATAGGTTCAAACCTAAGTCAGTAGCATAGAAATAACTTTCTAAACTAACTGATATAACCATTTAGTAATGGGATCTGATGTTCAGATAGGCTGAATGATTGCAAAATAACATTCAAGAGCCTACTGGCATATGGTCACCGTATAATTCATTCTTTTGATCCTAATGCTCAAGGTGATCTAGGATTTAATTATCAACCCTAGAATAGTCAATCATATTATATTTCAACCTTTTCAATCTATCACATAGATTATCCTGATCAAGATTTTACTAAATTAAAATACACTGTGCATTAACTCCTACTTATTCGTAGGGGTCAATCCCATCTTGACTCATGCACTGATTTGATAAGTACTTGACTACACTCAAAAATCTTTCATTATTGAATTAAAAATTCAGATGGTCTGGTACTCAAGTACTGTAAGTTACTTATGAGTCACCTTGGTGATCTCAGATTAGAGGGATACTTATACCCATACCCTTTAGAAACTATTTTTGACAGTAAAGTGCTCCATAGTTGGTCACATTCGGTGTGAATGTACTCCTATATTTTATCTGCATATCATATCAGTGTCTCTACACTTTTTGATTAAGAAAATAACCAATCTATATGGCATACAATGACCTACGCTTGATATTGTTATCGTCCTAGTAATAACGTATCTCGTGAACAAGTTTAAGGACTAAATCCACTATTTATATTAGTCCTAAGGACTTCATCACAATCCAGAAGTTTATATTAAAAATATAAATATTTATGATAAAAATATTAAATAATTTTTATTATTAAATAATTCATATACAAATACAAATGAGTACAATCATCAATAGGCTGGCAATTGACCTTGGGATACAAACTCCAATAACTCTCAGTTGGACTAAAGCCAATCAATACAATATCATATACCCATCTTTATTTTATGATCTTCGAACTCCTTAATACTAAGGGTTTTAGTAAATGGATCGATCAGGTTCTCCTTTCCGTCGATCTTCTGAAGATCGACATCATCTTGATCCACGATCTTTCAGATCAGGTGGTAGTGGCGCAGTATGTGCTTGGTATGCTGATGGAACTTTGGTTCCTTTGCTTGAGCAATAGCGCCAGTGCTGTCACAATATAATAGGATCAGACCATTCAGGGAGGGTGCCACTTTGGGCTCGCTGATGAACTTTCACAACCATATAGCTTCTTTCGTAGCATCGGATGCTGTGATGTAGTCTACCTCACACACTTGAGTTGGCCATGGTGTATTGTTTGGAATTTTTTTAGTAGATTGCTCTATTGTTCAAGATGAACACAAAATCTGACACACTCTTACTATCATCATGGTCTGACTGAAAGTTGGAGTCTGTAAATCCCATAAGTTTCAAGTTAGATTCTCTATAAATGAGCCACTAGTCCTTAGTATTTGTCAAATACTTAAGGATGGTCTTTACAACCTTCCAATGGTTCTTCCTCAGATCAGACTGATATCTGCTCACTACCCCTAATGAGTATGCCATGTCTAATCTTGTACATGTAATAACGTACATTATAGAACCCACTACTGAAGCATATGGAATCCTACTCATACGCTCCCTCTCTTTGAAGAAAAACTGCAGGAGTTCCATGCATGCATTTTTAAATTTTACAGCCGAATAACTTTGGATTAAACCTTTTAATCTATAATGCAAGCATATGATCAGATCATAAAACACCCTACATAAGGATCTATGACATATATATGTGTATGTAAAAAATCTGAACAATAAAACCTACATGATATGCATGAAAACAAGTAAAGCAGTAGATCTAACTACAATAACCAGGGATCCAAACCCAATACTTGTGGGTAGTCAAATGCCGTGATTGTGAATGTGGATTTGGAGGTCCTTGCTAGTTGCTCACAGCCGCACAATATGTCTGACCTCTATGAAACATCCACACGAAGCCCTGATTCTGATCTGCTGTCTTCGAAAGTGCTAGCTCGCAAAAATCACTTCCAATGGTTGATCTGAAAGGATCTTCTTCTCCTACCATCTCAGACTCTTTCGAGATTGAAGATGGATCGATGAAGATTGCAGGAGTATGGAGGAATGTGAGATGTATATCCTAGAAGCCAATATAGTTGACACATTGTAATAAAGCTAGGACACAATTTTGTACTTAACACATTGATTTGATCAATAAAAGAGCAAGTTTATTTTTCATTCAAGTGTGATGTGTCCTTGAATCATTTATGAAATTAATATTTTGATACATATTCCCAAAGTGTTGAGAATTAAAGATATATATTTAATTTTTAAATACTCTCGATCATAGTATCATCATGAGAACGATGATCGATCTAGATAAACCGACGTATAGATCACTTTTTTTGAGATAGATGAACCTCTGATCTACAGTGTAGAGACACTGAGTGATGAGTGTAGATAGTTATTAAAAATAACTAAAACTAAATATAACCATACGAGAGATCACTTGAATTTTTAATCGATCATCAGTGATTGTCTCGATGCTGTAGTTGTGTGAATGATCTTTTGACCTGAGATGATACGACTACTTGTAGTGAGGTTACTGGAGTTTGACTAACACATAAACATGATTTTAATAAGCCCTTGTAGTGGATGTTGGTGATAGTTAGTTCACTGTAGGAGTAGGATGCACATCAAGATGGAATCTATCGATCTTGATAGAAAGGAGTAGTCCTATGAGATTTGAAAGGCCAAGTCTGAGAGTTTGTGGCCATAGTAGTATGATTGATGAAAAAAATTTTCATAAGGATCGCAATTGAACTTGAGCTAATCGAATCTGTCATATGACTGATGATGAGGTTTGACGATTTATCCATGATCTACCATCTTATCGAGACTCATGATAGAGGGATTGAATCATATATTAACTATACCTAGATGTTCATTTTTGGTTCTACTGTATTGCCACTACATACTACTAAATTTTACTGGTGGATTGTGAGAGCTCACTATGATTGCTCAGGATCGACAACTCTTGATGAGTTGAGTAAAATTATTCTGATCTATTGAAAAGAGTTTCAATGATACTATGATAGAAATCATTGTATATCTCACTACCAGATAGAATAAAATTTATGGGATCATACAATAAAGAAATTAGATATGGAATAAGTAATTGGGCTTATGAAGTCTCAATTGGGTTTAGAAAAATCTTATTGGGTTTAGGATAACTTTGTTAGCACATGGTTGGATCTAATTTTTTCTTTATATTTAAAATTTTTATTTGATAAGATTAAATCAAACTTAATTACATACTAATAATCTAAATGAATTAGATTTATTGGGCATCAATTGTTGGTTGTCTAAGGTATTGGATCAAATGAATTAAGGGTGCAAGTCCTTAATTAATTTCCTTGATAGTTTTCTTTGGGCACCACTTGATTTGATCAAGTTGGGCATATCCATCCATTAGAGAGCATGTGGATCCATTATGGGGTATCCCTTAGGTGCAAAGTGGGGTGTGTTTTTATGGATGCAAGGGCTCCAATAGTTGGCACCTAATTAATTTTCTAAAGAAAGTCAAATAACTAAAGGTATAAGGAAACCTAATACAAGTAGGACTTGTATTAAGTGCTTGTTTGATTTTGAATAGGATTTAAATCTTATGCCTATTTAAAAGAGCCTCCCCTAAGGTCTCTATAGACTTCAACCAGCAGCCCATGCCCCCTTAGGAGAGCCCCACGCCCCTGTCTTCTCCTCTCCCTCTCTTCTCCCTTGGAGCATCAATGCCCCAAGCTTGGGCATCCTCTTTCTTCCACGTCCAAAGGCTGTTGGGCATCCTTCTTATTTGCTGCTTTATAGTCTCTAGTTGCTCTATAATCTAGAGAAAAAAGAAGAAGAAGAGAAGAAAAAGATTAAGAAAAAGATCAAAGAGTTAATCGCGATCCTGGCTTCGTTCAGATTTACAGGCTGATTTTTCTTAGAGAAAAAACATCAATATTAAGAGGGCTGTTCTAGACTGATCCTGAGTGGATACCTGTAGAGGCTGGATACTTATATGATTAAGAGAGAGCCTCTTTTCTTCTAGATCCAGATTTAAAGAAAAAAATTACGAAATAGATATGTGATTCGATCACATGATCAATTTTAATATATGTTCAATTTTAGCATATAAAGTAGATCCTAGTGGTTTATATTTTATGCATGCATGATATAAAATAAAAGAAGTTTTAATCTTCTATTCTACTATAATATTTAGAAAAAAAAAATTTGAAACATACATGCATGCCCCAACATTAAAAATTCCAACAGTGGTATCAGAGACATGAGTTTCATATGCGTGAAATTGATATACATATTTTGAAAAGAGTTTCAAAATCTGATTTTTTTCTTGATACATGAGATGTGTAGATTAAGTATTTTAAATTTTAAATTTATTTTAAATTTAATTTTAGAATATATATTTGATATGTCAAAGCATGTATAGATCTGAATTTTGTTCTAGAATGATTTTTAGTTCATAATTATGTGATATGTAGATGCATGAATAAATATAAAAATTTTATTTGACCTAATTCATATTTTATATATAAGATATATGATTGTATATTTAGATAACAAAATTAATTTCAATATGATTCATGATTTGTATATGAGATATATAATATCATATATTGATCTAAATTTTTGCTTAGATCTGAATTTTACATACATATATGAGATATATGTTTGTATGTTAAATCTGATAATTATTTTTATGATTTAAAATTTACCTTTCATACAAAGAATTTAGATATAAAATTTAATTTTTGAATCTAAAATTTATATTTATGCAGGAGGATTTTGGTTATGAAAAAATCAAAAATTAGGTCATGTAATTAGATTACATCTAGAGTTTTTGATTTGAACATTATGGGTTTAATTTGATTAAGTAATTGATCAAACTGAGTCAAGTATTGATTTCAGTTAGATCAATTAAGTAATATGATCATGCAATTATTGTTGATCAAATCGATTAAATTTCATATGTAGAATCGATTAACCTAAGGACCTAATTTGGCTCAATGGCTTGAGCCTGATTTGCTTGAGTTAATCTATTTAGACCAATTGACCTATTGGTGTCTAAGATAAGTAATTGAGAGGTAGTTATTTAATTAATTCTGTTAACTGACCTGATCAATTTATTGATATTTAAGAAAAGCAACGGATGAACTCCCACCGATCTTGACTTATCTGATCAATTTAGAAGATTGAGTTCTGAATAAGGTTGTTTGATGTTTTAGTTTAGCCCATATCAATTAGATCAGTCATATGATGATTGATTAAATGAGACCTAAATCTAAACCTCTCCATAAATATTAACTTCATAGGTCTTCCACTATTGTAGATGTGCGGGCATGCTACTGGTGATGATTGTTCTCAACTGGTTACAATGGTTCAGTTGCACCAGAAATACACAACCACTCTATTAGCAAAGAATTGCTCTAGGGTGAGGATGGGATTGGGCTCAATAACTATTAGGTGAGGGATCTAATGACGGCCTTGCACCTGCTTGTGAATGGTGGGTCGGGCTTAACTAAGGAATGTGATCAATAACTATTAGGTAAGCCCATATGACTTAGAGATCAAGCCGCTGCAACATACTTAGAGAAGTATCTGAGCAAAGAGTTATCCACGCATCAGTGTGCATATTACCAATAATTGTTAGATGAGGTATATGGCATCGGTGGGACCGCAGCATCTACTAAAAATTTATTTGTTGCATTAGGATTTTTGTTTCTCACTCGGAGAGTGAAGGGATTCAAAAAATTAGTGGGAGTCATTGTTTGCATCTTAAAGTCTCTAGAAGTAAATATAACTTTAAAGTACAAAAGTCTAACTTGAATCTCTACTCTCGCAATTAAACAATGTCAGCCTCAAATCTTCTAGCTCGCATTCTTGAGTCCAATCATTTGACTGAAACAAATTATAAAGACTAACTAAGAAATCTCAAGATTGTCCTAATCTCAAAAAAATTAGATCATGTACTCGACCAGAAACCCATAGTGTTACCAAATCATCTTACTACTGAGAAAAGAGTTGCTTATGAAAATAGACGGATGAAGACAGTCGAGTCAAGTGATATGTGCTGGCATCTATGTTAAATGAGTTACAAAGCCAGCATGAGCATATTGTTGGGAATAGTATCCCAAAGCCAATCGTCAGCCTGTTGACGGTTGTACTCCTTTTGTATTAGTACATGAATTATAAATAAATAAAAGTTATTTTGGTATTTTTTCATCACAAATGTTTCATCTTCTAATGAACTTCTGTGTTGTGGTGAAGTCCTTAGGACTATTTAGACTCGACAAAAAAGGATTTGTCGCTTAGTTTTAAACCTGTTCGCGACCAAATGATACATTGTTACCAAGGACGACAACGTTTATCGAGCATAGGTCATTGTGTGCCATATGAGTTGGTTGTCCTCATAACCAAGGAGTGTGGAGATACTGGTATGGCATACAGGTGAGATGTAATGGTACATCTGCACTGAACGTGACCAACTCTGGAGCTATTTCTACTGTCAAAATTTGCTCCGATGGGATATGGGTATAACTGTCCCTCCGACCTGAGACCGTCACGGTGACTTGCAGGCAACTCACTCTACTTAGGCACTGGACTACCTGAATTTCTAATTCAGTGACGGAAGGCTGCTAGGTGTAGTAAGTACTTGACTTGTCGGTGCGTGTGTCAAGATGGGATTGACCACTCCAATTTAGGAGCTATGTATAGTCGTGTTTCAATTTAGCAAAACCTTGACCAAGGTAGTCCTAGTGAGGAGTCACAGGACTAATTGAGTTGAGCACGATTCGGATGATCTCATCTGAGTTGACAGTTTAACCCTGAGTCGTCCTAAACACAGGGGTCAAAAGGGATGAATTATACGGTAACCATATTCACGTAGGTTTTGAATGTTGTGATTGTGACTATTCGACCTATCCGATCGTCGGGTACCATTGCTAGATGGTCACTTCGATTAGTATAGGAATTGGTTCCTGTGCTACCGGCTTAGGTTCGAACCTGCGGGGTCACACACATTAGAGGTTCCTTTCTGATCTGATGGCTGATTATGAGTCTTATGTGTCTGAGACTCTATGATTGAGAATTAAGATTCATTGATTATGAGTTTCACACATTTTGGGTATCGGGGTCAAAATTTTAAATTTCAAATTTTAAATTTGAAATTTGAACTCTTCGATCAAGGTTTCATATTGATGGACTTTGATACCCGATTGCCCATCGGATTTGGACTCAATAATTATGAGAGGTTTTATTAGTGATTTGATCACTAATTAACTCAATTTGATTGAGTAATTATTTTTAGATCAAGTCCAATTGAATTGGATTCAGTTGGTTTGACCCGATTAGGTTAAGAGTTGACCTAATCGTCGAGATGGTTTGGTCCTTGATTTGATCAGGGGTTGGGCTTAGTCAATTTTTGATTTGATTATGATTTTATTGAGCATAATTAAGCCTAATTAAGTTAGATTTAATTTATTCTAATTGTACTTAATCTATTTTGATTAGGTTGGTTCAATTAAGATCAAACCACCATTTGAATTTGAATCCCTGCACCACCTTAAATCTCTGCACCCATTTGAATTCACGAGAAGAAACTTCTCATGAATTTTTTCTCACACAAAGCCCTTCTCACACCCACTCTTGTGCACTAATATTTGGATAAAGATGATTAGTTAGCCATTCAAATTCAAAGCGTGTTTGAATTTGAATGGATAACTTATCTCTTGCACGTACATGACATTATCCACTTTAGCACCCCACATCTCACACGAGAAAGAGTTTCTCATGAAACCTTTCCATGCACAAAGCAGACTCACACCTTCTCTTCTCACATCCAAGTGGATAGGGATGAGTTGGTTTTAGTTTGAATTCAAATTTGATTTGAATTCAAATGTGTAACCACTTGTCTTTATCCTCTCACACGGATAAGACATGTTTTGAACTGTTTTAAAAGAGATAGGGAGCTGGGGTGTGCGTAGAAAAATTTTGAGAAAGAAAGTGGGGTGTGAGGAAGCCTTGTGCATAAGGTTAAGGTCCAAAACCTTTCGAGAGAAAAAGAAAGAAAAGAAAGAAAATTAGGTGCAGGGTTTTTGGTGTGTACCCTAGGGTTTCTACCTAGGGTTCGGGAAGTGAGATTGGTGTGCCACGAGTGTCGTGAGTCCACCAAATTTTAGGAAGAGATCCATCAGCCTCTCAACCAGTCGTGCAGATGATCCAGAGCATCCGAGGAGTCAGCACACATCGATCGAAGGAGTTCGATCAACATCAGCCATCAAAAGGGTGAAATCACGAACTAGCATTCGTGAGGAGCCGATCAGATGGGAGCTTCATGTGGATGATCCACAGAGGCCAGACACTAGTGTGGCTATGACGTGATGATCAGAACCCCCGATGGTGATCAGATTGTGGTGATCGACTACCCGCAAAAGGTGATGTGTTCTGAACACAGTACAGTAAAATGTTTACTATTTCAAATTTGAATTTCAAATTTAAATACATGCTGTTGTATCATATTTAGAGCCTAATGTAAGGTTAATTAGTATTAATTAATGAGATTAATTAATAATTCCACTATAAAATAGTAATTTTGAAAAGTTTTAAAATTACCATTTTGCCCCTGCACTGAATTTTTGCTTCAAATGGTATCAGAGCCAGGTTCTAGAATATGATATACATATGCATGCGTAGATTAAAGTGTAATCTATAAGTTCAAATTTGAAATTCAAAATTCAAAATTTGAATTTTGAAATTTGAAATTTGAAATTTGAAATTTGAAATTTAAAATTTGAAATTTGAAATTTAAAATTTGAAATTTGTTTGAAATTTCAAATTTGAAATTTGAAATTCAAAATTCAAAATTTAAAATTCAAAGATTGGAAATTTGAAATTTGGTTGAAATCTCAAATTTGAAATTTAAAATTTGAAATTCAAAATTCAAAAATTTAAAATTCAAAGATTGAAAATTTGAAATTTGAAATTTGGTTGAAATCTCAAATTTGAAATTTGAAATTTAAAATTTGAAATTTGAAATTTAAATTTTAAATTTGAAATTTGAAATTTAAATTTTAAATTTTGAAATTGGTATATTTAGATATACTTGATCCAAGTAGCAAGTAATCTAATTGGGTTGGTTGCCACGGCCGTCCGGTCACAGGAGAAAAGTAGGGTTTAAAGGCCCTCTCTTCTCATTCGATGGGGTCTCCTATGGCGGTAGGGGTGCCGATGCAATTATATCCCGTGTCGATGAAGCAGCGAAAGGACTTAATTATAAAATTTATCATAAATATGTTAGATTAGATCTAAAAAAAAATTTATGATTTATTTTGAGTTATTTTCTGTTATGAAATGAGCAATAGGATTGCTGTTTATGAAATATGCTGATCCGTTTGTGAAATGAGTCAACACATTTGGTGAACAGAAAATAAAATCTTTCAAAATTTAAAAATTATTTTCGAAATGCCAAATCATGACCCATCAGCCCAAGTACTTAATTAAAAGAATTAAGTGTTGTCTAGTAGGTCTAGAATTGTGAATTAAGACCTAAGACAATTGCATAAACTTGTGGGTCAATGGGTTAGATGAATTTGGTCCATAATTGGGTTAGACCTAAGGTTAGCTTAAAAAATGGACTAAATGGAGTAATTGGTCAAATCTAATCAAAAGTTGAATTAGATTAGGTCAAGGATACTCTAGACTCAACTTCAATAGTTGTAGTTGAATGGATCCATGTCTTTAACTAGATCAAGATGGACTTAATTCATGGCTACGCGGTGGAGCCCTATTTACTAAGTTGATCAAAATTAAAACTAATGAACCGGTTGGTGTCTAAGGTAAGTTCGGCAGTTTTGACCAGTGGTTCTTAAGCGGGAGCTACTCGCATTGATTTGATCATTGAGAGTTAATGGCAAATCTCCACCACTGATCTCACTTACCTGGCCAATCTGGTAAGTTAGATTTTGATTAGATCACTTGGTGATTAGAGCTCACCCATGTCATTAGGTAAATCAGTGTGACTGATTTAGGTGCTCCTAATGCCAGCTTTAATTAAATCCTTTTTAATCTGACTTGGTGAAGTCAGTGGGAGGATTGAAATTGGCTGGATGATTTCTTCTCTACTATCCTTTAATAAAATCCTCAAAAATTATTAGGTCCCTAAAATGATTAAGTTATAATGATAACTAAGTCAATGCCTCCCATTAAGTGAGTGATAATGAGTCCATTAGTTCAATAATCATTGGAGGCCCAAAGGCCTGGTGCTCATTGGCTAATGAAATTATCATTCATAATATGATAATTTGGTTGAGTCTTTCTGATGGTGGTTAGGTTGGCCGGCCAAAGTCGAGCCTAATCATTTATGGTCTGATTCACCAAATTAGGTCATGTTAATGGTTGGACCTAACCAGATCTTTTCAGTGGAGGCCAAAGCCTACTGATTAGGTTTTGGGGCAAAATCAATTACTAGAAGTTGTTTAGAGAAACAACTGGTTAAGAACCTACCCATAGATGCACATGGGTTGACCAACCAAAGTTGGGCTTGTGTATAGTCTGTGTGGATTCTAGTACCCATTAAGGAATTAAAGTAATTCCTCGAATTGGAGGTTGAGGCTATCAGTTTGTAAAAATATTGGAAAAAACTTTAGACTAAAGTCCAAGTCTTTAGTATTAATTTATGTACTAATAGAGGTCTGATTTTTTTTTATACAGCTATGGCCACTACCCTGTCACTCCGATCATTATTAGATAATGACAAGCTCATGGGATCTAATTTCGATAGCTGGTATCAAAAATTGAAAATCGTCCTTGAGCATGAGCGGATCCTTTATGTAGTAATGGATCCAGCACCTGAGGAGCCAGCTCCGAACGCTAGTAAGG
Source organism: Elaeis guineensis (assembly GCF_000442705.2). Classification (NCBI taxonomy): domain Eukaryota; kingdom Viridiplantae; phylum Streptophyta; class Magnoliopsida; order Arecales; family Arecaceae; genus Elaeis; species Elaeis guineensis. The sequence continues at coordinate 39,043,376 of NC_026004.2, read as the reverse complement.
TGATCCGAGACACTTACCAGAAGTGGCTCAATGATCGTACTACCATCCGATGTATTATGCTGGCAGCAATGAATGATGAGTTCAGCCGCAGGTTTAAGAACGCCCAGCCATAGGAGATGCTTCAAATGTTGAACGACTCCTTTGGCATGCCTGATGACGTTGAAAGGCATAAAACTAGTTGTGCCATTTTCAATGCTCGGATGAGGGATAGGGCCTCAGTCACTGATCATGTACTGTACATGATCGAGATGATTGAGCGCCTGAGCAAATTGGGTTTTCCTCTATATGAGCAGCTCGGTAAGGATGCGATCCTTAATTCTTTGCCCAAGTCCTTCCTCCCATTCCTTACTCATTTTCGAATGACAAAGCCTGCAGTAAACTACCACGGATTGTTGGGGTTGCTGCAGAACTTTGAGAAGGATCACCAGCTCCATAAGGAGTTGGTGAATGTAGTAGGAGGGTCTTCTTCTCATCGTCGATCCTTTGGGAAGGGGAAGAAGAATAAGAAGAACAAGAACAAGAAGGTGCAGCCTCATGCTGGGATGGTTGCACAGGGTCAGACCAAGAAGCGCAAGCCCGACCAGAGCCAGGCGGAGTGCTTCTTTTGCAAGAAGCAGGGGCATTGGAAGAGGAACTATCCTCAATACATTGCCTCCCTGGACCCGAACAAGCCGAAGAAAAAGCAAGGTAATTATATGATAACTCCTTGCAACTTTTTCATATGTGATACTACTGCCTGGGTATTGGATACCAGAAGCCCTTATCATATTTGTAATTCGATGCAGGGTCTACAGGTTAGTAGGAGATTTGATGAAGGCGAGAGGTTCCTGAACGTTGGAGATGGAAGCAAAGTTTCAGTTCTAGCTTTAGGAATCCTGAGTCTTGTAATCAATTCTCGTAATGTAATTCTGAGTGAATGTCACTATTGTCCATACTTTTTATTAAATATTATTTCTGTAGGCCTTTTGGCCATGTACGGTTATGATTTTTTAATAAAAGAAAATATTTGCAATATCATTTTGAATGGTGTTACAATGTTTGTTGGATAATTAAATAATGAAATTTACTTACTATCACAGTCTGTTAATGTGGTTCAAAACTTCGGTAAACGCCCTAGAATAGATAATGTGTCAGAAGTCTACCTTTGGCACTGTAGGCTAGGTCATATCAATAAGAATAGGATAAACAGGTTGGCTCAAGAAGGAATTCTTGAACTTGATGATTGTGAAACACTTCCAACCTGTGAGTCTTGTCTTCTTGGAAAGATGACCAAGTCACCTTTTACTGGAAAAGGTGAGCGAGCCAGTGAACTCTTGGGTCTAGTACATTCTGATGTATGTGGACCTATGAGCTCAAGTGCAAGAGGTGGATATTTCTACTTCATAACCTTCACAGACGACCTATCGAGGTATGGGTATGTCTACTTAATGAAGCATAAGTCGGAGTCATTTGAAATATTCAAACTATTACGAAATGAGGTAGAAAAACAAACTGGGAAGTGTATTAAAATTCTTCGATCTGATCGAGGAGGTGAATATCTTTCTAATGAGTTTCTAACATATCTAGGGGAGAATGCGATTCTCTCTCAGTGGACTCCTCTTGGAACACCACAGCATAATGGTGTGTCTGAAAGGAGGAATCGAACCTTATTGGACATGGTTCGATCCATGATGGGGTTTGCTGGTCTGCCGATCTTCCTCTGGGGATATGCGCTCAAATCGGCTTGTTACATTCTAAATAGAGTTTTGAGTAAGTCTGTAGCCAAAATGCCATATGAGATATGGATATGACGTAAGCCAGTACTCTCGCACCTTATGGTTTGGGAGTGTCCGGCTTATGTTAAACGTTTAATTACAGACAAGCTTGGACCTAGATCTGATAAGTGTAATTTTATAGGGTATCCAAAAGAGACCAAAGGATATTATTTCTACCTTGCTGATGAGCAAAAGGTGTTTGTCAGCCTTAAGGCAATCTTTTTAGAAAAGAAGTTCCTTAGTGAAGGAACTGTTGCCTCTAAGGTCGAACTTGACAAAGTTCGACAGGTGGAAAAACTGACACATGTTACTGAATCTGAACCAAATTTGATTAGATCAGATCCGGAGCCCATTGAATATGCACCCTTAAGGCGGTCTGGTAGAGTACCACATCAACCGGACAAATACTATGGTTTCTTGGTCCGGGATGGCGATCCTGTCGAACTTGATGAAAATGATGAGGATCCGATCACCTACATGGATGCAATGCAGATACCTGACTCTGAGAAATGGCTAGAGGCCATGAAATCCGAAATGGAGTCTATGAAGGTCAACGATGTGTGGACATTGGTTGACTCACACGAAGGAGTGAAACACATAGGGTGTAAGTGGGTCTTCAAGAGGAAGAGGGGCGCAGACGGAAAGGTGGAGACCTATAAAGCCCATCTGGTTGCCAAGGGATATCGTCAATGTTATGGTATAGACTATGATAAGATGTTTTCTCCTGTGGCAATGCTCAAATCCATTCGGATTATGCTTGCGATAGCTGCCCATCTAGACTATGAAATCTGGCAGATGGATGTGAAGACAACTTTTCTAAACGGAGAGCTGGACGAAGAGGTGTATATGATACAACCTGAAGGGTTCACATCCACAGATGAGTCTAAGGTATGCAAGCTACAAAGGTCCATTTATGGACTTAAGCAGGCATCTCGAAGTTGGAACATACGTTTTGATAGGACGATCAAAACGTATGGCTTCGTTAAGAATGGAGAAAAGCCCTGCATTTATAAGTGGGCTAATGGTCCAGTAGTAGTATTTCTTGTATTGTATGTGGATGACATTCTCTTAATCGGGAATGATGTCCCTGCATTACAGGGAATAAAGATTTGGCTATCGTCACAGTTCTCCATGAAGGATCTGGGAGAAGCTTCCTACATCCTAGGGATGAGGATCTATAGGGATAGATCCAAAAGGTTGCTTGGCTTATCCCAGTCCACGTACATTGATACTATGCTGAAAAGGTTCAGCATGGAGAATTCCAAGAAAGGCTATCTACCGATAGGCCATGAAATTTCTCTCTCAAAAAGGGATTGTCCGACAATACCTCAAGAGAGAGAGTGTATGGGTAGGATTCCATATGCTTCGACAGTGAGATCTATCATGTACGCCATGACATGTACACGACCAAATGTGGCATACTCACTAGGGGTAGTGAGTAGATACCAATCTGATCCAAGGGAGAATCACTGGAAGGTTGTTAAAACCATCCTGAAGTATTTAAGAAATACTAAGGACCAGTGGCTTGTATATGGTGAATCGGACTTGAGACTTATAGGGTTTACAGACTCTAGTTTCCAGTCTGATCGTGATGACAGCAAGAGTGTGTCAGGATTTATTTTTATCCTTAATGGTGGGGCTGTCTGCTGGAAGAGTTCCAAGCAGCACACTGTGGCTGATTCAGTATGCGAGGAAGAGTATATTGCTGCATCAGATGCTGCCAAAGAAGCGGTGTGGCTGAGGAAATTCATCACCGAGCTCAGAGTAGCACCCTCCCTTGTTGGTCTAGTTTTGCTCTACTGTGACAGCTCTGGAGCCATTGCTCAGGCGAAGGAACCGAAGGCACACCAGCGGACGAAGCATATTCTGCGCTGCTACCATCTCCTCCGAGAGATCGTGGATCGAGGTGACGTCGACCTTCAGAAGATCGACGGAAAGGAGAACCTGACCAACCCATTCACTAAAGCCATTACGGTGAAGGAGTTCAACGATTACAAATCGAAGATGGGTATTAGATACTGCAACGATTGGCTTTAGGCCAAGTGGGATATTGTTGGGAATAGTGTCCCAAAGCCAATCGTCAGCCTGTTGACGGTTGTGCTCCTTTTGTATTAGTACATGAATTATAAATAAATAAAAGTTATTTTGGTATTTTTTTATCACAAATATTTTATCTTCTAATGAACTCCTATGTTGTGGTGAAGTCCTTAGGACTATTTAGACTCGACAAAGGAGGATTTGTCGCTTAGTCCTTAAACCTGTTCGCGATCAAATGATATGTTGTTACCAAGGACGACAACGTTTATCGAGCATAGGTCGTTGTGTGCCATATGGGTTGGTTGTCCTCATAACCAAGGAGTGTGGAGACACTGATATGGCATACAAGTGAGATGTAATGGTACATCTACATTGAACATGACCGACTCCGGAGCTATTTTTGCTGTCAAGATTTGCTCCGACGGGATATGGGTATAACTATCCCTCCGACCTGAGACCGCCACGGTGACTTGCAGGCAACTCACTATACTTAGGCACTGGACTATCTGAATTTCTAATTCAGTAACGGAAGGCTGCTGGGTGTAGTCAAGTACTTGACTTGTCGGTGCGTGTGTCAAGATGAGATTGACCACTCCAATTTAGGAGCTGTGTACAGTCATATTTCAATTTAGCAAAACCTTGGCTAGGATAGTCCTAGTGAGGAGTCACAGGACTAATTGAGTTGAGCACGATTCGGATGATCTCATTCGGGTTGACAGTTTAACCCTGAGTCGTCCTAAACACAGGGGTCAAAAGGGATGAATTATATGGTAACCATATTTACGTAGGTTCTGAATGTTGCGATTGTGACTATTCGACCTATCCGATCATTGAGTACCATTGCTAGATGGTCACTTCGATTAGTACAGGAATTGGTTCCTGTGCTACCGGCTTAGGTTCGAACCTGCGGGGTCACACACATTAGAGGTTCCTTTCTGATCTGATGGCTGATTATGAGTCTTATGTGTCTGGGACTCTATGATTGAGAATTAGAATTCTCTGATCATGAGTTCCACACATTTTGGGTACCGGGGTCAAAATTTTGAATTTCAAATTTTGAATTTGAAATTTGAACTCTTCGATCAAGGTTTCATATTGATGGACTTTGATACCCGATTGCCCATCGAATTTGGACTCAATAATTATGAGAGATTTTATTAGTGATTTGATCATTAATTAACTTAATTTGATTGAGTAATTATTTTTGGATCAAGTCCAATTGAATTGGATTCAGTTGGGTTTGACCCGATTAGGTTAAGAGTTGACCTAATCGTCGAGATGGTTTGGTCCCTGATTTGATCAGGGGTTGGGCTTAGTCAATTTTTGATTTGATTAGGATTTTATTGAGCCTAATTAAGTCTAATTAAGTTGGGTTTAATTTAGTCTAATTGTGCTTAACCTATTTTGATTAGGTTGGTTCAATTAAGATCAAACCACCATTTGAATTTGAATCCCTGCACCACCTTAAATCTCTGCGCCCATTTGAATTCACGAGAAGAAACATCTCGTAATTTTTTTCTCATGCAAAGCCTTTCTCATGTCCACTCTTGTGCGCCAATATTTGGATAAAGATGATTAGTTAGCCATTCAAATTCAAAGCGTGTTTGAATTTGAATGGATAACTTATCTCTTGCGCATACATGACATTATCCACTTTAGCGCCCCACATCTCACACGAGAAAGAGTTTCTCATGAAACATTTCCATGCACAAAGCAGACTTGCACCTTCTCTTCTCACACCCAAGTGGATAGGGATGAGTTGGTTTTAGTTTGAATTCAAATTTGATTTGAATTCAAATGTGTAACCACTTGTCTTTATCCTCTCACACGGATAAGACACGTTTTGAACTGTTTTAAAAGAGATAGGGAGCTGGGGCATGCGTAGAAAAATTTTGAGAAAGAAAGTGGGGCGTGAGGAAGCCTTGTGCATGAGGTTAAGGTCCAAAACCTTCCGAGAGAAAAAGAAAGAAAAAAAAGAAAATTGGGCGTAGGGTTTTTGGTGTGTACCCTAGGGTTTCTACTTAGGGTTCGGGAAGTGAGATTGGTGTGCCACGAGTGTCGTGAGTCCACCAAATTTTTGGGAGAGATCTATCAACCTCTCAACCAATTGTGTAGATGATCTGGAGCATCCGAGGAGTCAGCACACATCGATCGAAGGAGTTCGATCAACATCAGCCATCAAAAGGGTGAAATCACGAACTAGCATTCGTGAGGAACCGATCAGATGGGAGCTTCGTGTGGATGATCCACAGAGGTCAGACACTAGTGTGGCTATGACGTAGCGATCAGCACCTCCGACGGTGATCAGATTACGGTGATCGACTACCCACAAAAGGTGATGTGTTCTGAACACAGTACAGTAAAAAGTTTACTGTTTCAAATTTAAATTTCAAATTTAAATGCATGTTGTTGTATCATATTTAGATCCTAGTGTAGGGTTAATTAGTATTAATTAATGAGATTAATTAATAATTCTACTATAAAATAGTAATTTTGAAAAAAATTTAAAATTATCATTTTGCCCCTGCACTGAATTTTCGCTTCACATATGCCTACTATCAGGGCTATGATCACTCACCTATAAGAGTTGTATGATGAGCAGAGCCATATAGCATACTTTGAAGTATCTAAGAGACTCTTCAATTTAAAGATGCATGAAGGACAGTCAGTCCATGAGCACTGTATGATAGTGATCAAGGATATTGAAGAGCTTGAGAAGGTTGGGCTTAATATGCAAAAGAAATTACAGATGGATTTGATTCTTTAATCCCTTACGAGTTCATATAGTCAATTTATTATAAATTTTCATATGAACAAGCTCGATTGCACTATACCCGAACTGCTCAATATGTTGGTCATTATAGAAGGAATCTTGAAGAGTTCAAAGAGTACTATTCTCATTGTGGAGCGAACTTCTTTCAAGAGAAAGTCTAGTTGGAAGAAGAAGAAGAAATCCATTAAGAAGTAGAAGAAAGAGAGCAAGCTAAAAAAGGATGTACCAAAGAAGGTTGAAGCAAAGAAAAAATATTTTCACTATGATGCTGAAGGCCACTGGAGGAGAAACTATCCACTCTACTTAGAGAGTTTAAAGATCAAGAAGGATGATAAACCTTTAGAAGGTATGCTCAAAATTGAATCTAACCTTATAATTTTTTCTACTTCTAGTTAGATATTAGACTCTGGTTTGAGTGCTCATATATGTATCTCAATGCAGGATCTAATAGAAAGTAGGAGGTTGAGAAAAGATGACATGATCCTTCGGATCAACAATGGAGCAAAAGTTGCTGCAAAAGTGATTGACACTTATCCTCTTCGATTACCGTCGGATTTTAGATTAAATTTAAAAGACTGTTATTTTATTCCTATAGCTAGTCGAAATTTGATTTTCGTGTCTATACTAGCACAAGAAGGTTTTGAATTTAATTTTAATAAAGACTTTTATTTTATTTATTTATGAAATAAATTGATTGTACGAGATCATTTAATTGACAGTCTATATCACTTGCATGTTGATGCGAATATAAATTTGAACGAACAAATAGTGAGTGCTATAGGTCAAAAGAGATCCAGAGATAAAATTAAGAAGTACTTATGGCATTATAGACTAGGCCATATTGGAGAGGACAAGATAAATAAACTGAAAAAAGATGAGATCCTTGACTCTCTTCATCCAGAGTCATATCTAGCTTATGAATCTTGCCTTCAAGAAGAAATCATCAAGTTATCTTTTGTAGGACATGAGGAAAGGGTCACTGAATTACTTACCTTAGTACACCGATATATGTGGGCCATTTGATGTGCAGATCATGGGTGGTTACAACTACTTTATTATCTTTACTGATTATCTATCTAGATATGAGTATGTGTATCTAATAAAACACAAGTCTGAAGCCTTTGAAAAGTTCAAAAAATTTAGAAATGAAATAGAAAAATAAACAGACAAGCCCATTAAGGTTATTCGATCTGATCAAGAAGGTGAATACCTTAGTCAAAAAATTTTAAGATATTTTAAGAACAATGGCATAGTCTCTCAATTGACTCCTTCAAGCACACCTCAGCTCAATGGGGTATCCGAAAGGAGGAATAGGATCCTATTAGATATGGTCAGGTCCATAATAAGCTTCACTGATCTACCCTTATATCTTTTGGGGCATGTCTTATTAACTGCCATTCACCTATTGAATAGGATTCGATCAAAATTTATTCCTACCACATCTTATGAGATTTGGCATGGTAAGAAGCCGAGTCTAGATTATCTTAAGACTTAGAGATGTCTGGCCTATGTCAAGAGATAGATGGCTGATAAATTGGAGGATAGATCTGTAATAGCCCATTTTATAGGGTATCCAAAAGAATCATTGGAATACTACTACTTTTCACAAGATCACAATATGATTGTGAGTCAGAACATCATATTTCTAAAAAAATAGTATTTCAGGATGGTGGCAGTGGGAGGTTAGTTGAGCTCGAAGAGAAGATCTCTGAAGGGTAAAGAGCTATAGATCCTTAGAAATCTATTATTCATGAGCTAGTAGTTGATGTTCCTCTACCACCTCATAGATCTAGCAAAAATTTTCGATCTCTTGAAAGGTACATGAGTATGCTTACGGAGAAGGTAAAGAAAATGTTCCTTATGGGAGATAAGGGTTATGGTGATGATCCTAATACCTTTGATGAAGTGATGTCTGATATCAATTTTGAGAAATAGTTAGATGAAATGAAGTGAAAAATTGACTCGATGTACTTGAACTAAGTATGGACCTTAGTGGATCTGCTCAAAGGTATAGTACCTATTAGGTGTAAATAGATCTGCAAAAGAAAAATAGATTTCGATAGTAAGATAGAGACCTATAAAGCTAGGCTTGTGGCAAAAGGTTATAGCCAGTATGAGGGCATTGACTATCAAGAAATCTTTTGCATCCATAGCTATGCTGAAATCCATCCATACTCTGCTTGCTATTGCAGCTTATTATGATTATAAAATCTAGCAGATGGATGTGAAAACTGCTTTCTTGAATGGATATCTTGAGAAAGATATCTATATGGAGCAGCCTTTGAGTTTCACATCTGGTGATGGTGATCACAGAGTCTGTAAGCTGCAAAGGTCCATATATGGATTAAAATAAGCTTCTCGGGGTTGGAATCATCATTTTGATGATGCGATCAAATCATTTGATTTTATCAAGAATGAAGAGAAATCTTGTGTATACAAAAGGGTTAGTGAGAGCGCAATAACATTTCTTGTATTTTACATGGATGATATTCTTCTTATTGAAAATGATGTTCACATGTTGACTGCGGTCAAAAGATGGTTGCCCAAAGAATTCTCTATAGACCTAGGAAAAGTATCCTATATTTTTGAAATAAAGGTCTATAGGAATAGATCTAAAAGGATGCTAAAACTATCACAAAAGCTGTACATAGAGAATGTGCTAAAGAAGTTCAGCATGAAAAACTCTAAAAGAGGATTTTTACCTCTTAGGCATGGTATTAATCTATCCAAGATGATGTGTCTGACCATATCTGAGGAAGTTCAGTGTATGAGTAGGATTCTTTATACCTCAGCCATAGGGAGCCTCATGTGTGCCATGCTGTGTGCTCAACCTGATATTATCCTTGCTGTGAGTGTCACGAGCAGGTATCAGTTGAATCTAGATGAGAAGCACTGGATAGCTGTGAAGAACATCCTTAAGTACTTGAGAAGAACTAAAGATTTGTTCTTGATCTTTGAAGGAGGTTTTGAGTTGCGAGTCAATAGGTATACTGATTCAGACTTCATATCTGATCCTGATGATAGAAAGTCTACGTTAGGATATGTGTTTGTTTGCAATAGTGGTGTAGTTAGCTAGAAGAGTTCCAAGTAATCCATCATAGCGGATTCGACTACAGAGGCTGAATATATCGCTGCTTCGGATGCTGCAAAAGAAGACTTTTGGTTTGAGAAATTTGTTGTGAAACTTCAGGTTATGACATCAGATGCCATACCACTTTACTGTGACAATAATAGAGCTATAGCATTTGCTAAGGAGCCGAGGTCTCATCAGAAATCAAAGCACATCGAACGGAGGTATCATATCATACGCGATTATCTCAAAAAAAAATATATTGAGATGCGAAGAGTAGACTCCATGAACAACGTGGCAGACCTGCTGATAAAGCAATTGAGCTAGCCAAAAATAAAAGTCCACCTTAAGAAGATGGGACTTAGATTAGTGGTCAATTGACTTTAGTCTAAGTGGAAGATTGTTAGATGTATGTCCTAGAAGCCAATATGGCTAACACATTGTAATAAAGTTAGGATATAATTTTATACTTAATATATTGATTTGATCAATAAAATGGCAAGTTTATTTTTCATTCAAATGTGATGTGTCATTGAATCATCCATGGAATTAACATTTTGATACATATTCTCAAAGTATTGAAAATTAGAGACATGTATTTAATTCCTAAATACTCTCGATCATAGTATCATCATGAGGACAGTGATCGATCCAGATAGACTGATGCACAGATTGCTTCCTTCGGGATAGATAAGTCTCTGATCTACAGTGTAGAGACACTGAGCGATGAGTGCGGATAGTTGTTATAGAACACCTAGTACTGAGCATAACCATACGAGAGATCACTTGGATTTCTACTCGATCGTCAGTGATTGTCTTGATGCTGTAGTAGTGTAAATGGTCCTTTATCCTGAGATGGTATGATTGCTTGCAGTGAGGTTGCTGGAGTTCGACTAACATATAAACATGATTTCAATGAGCCCTTGCAGTGAATATTGGTGATAGTTGGTCCACTGTAAGAGTATGATACATATCAAGATGGAATCTATCAATCTTAATAGAAAAAAGTAGTCTTATGGGATTTGAGAGGCTAAGTCTGAGAATCTGTGGCCACAGCAGTGTGATTAATAGAAAAAATTTTCATAAGGATCACAATTGGACTTGAACTGATCGAATCTATCATATGACTGATAATGAGGTTTAACGATTTATCCATAATCTATCATCTAGTCAAGATACACGATAGAGGGATTGAATAATACATTAACTACACCTGGAGGTTCATTTTTGATTCTACTGGGTTGCTACTACATACTGCTAGGTGTCACTGGTGGATTGTGATATCGAGCTCAGTAGGGTTGCTCAGGATCAACAACTCTTGATGAGTTAGAGTAGAATTGTTCTGATCCATTGAAAAGAGTTTCAATGATACTACGATAAAGATCATTGTATATCTCACTATCAGATAAAATAGAATCTATAGGGTCATACAACAAAAAGATTAGATTTGGAATAAGTAATTGGGTTTCTGAAGTCTCAATTGGGTTTAGAGAAATCTTATTAGATTCAGGGTAACCTTGCTAGCATATGGTTGGATCCAATTTTTTCTTTACATTTAAATTTTTTATTTGATATGATTAATTCAAACTTAATTATTTATTAATAATTTAAATGAATTAGATTTATTAGGCTTCAATTGTTGGGTGCCTAAGATTTTGGATCAAATGAATTAAGGATGCAAGTCCTTAATTAATTTCCTTAATAGTTTTCTTTGGGCGCTACTTGATTTGATCAAGTTGGGCATATCCATCCATTAGAGGGTGTATGGATCCATTATGGGGTGTCCCTTAGGTGCAAAGTGGGGTGTGTTTTTATGGGTGCAAGGGCTCCAATAGTTGGCACCTAATTGATTTCCTAAAGGAAGTCAAATAACTAAAGGTATAAGGAAACCTAATGCAAGTAAGACTTGTATTAAGTGCTTATTTGATTTTGAATAGGATTCAAATCTTATACCTATTTAAAGAGACCTCCCCTAAGGTCCTTAAAGACTTCAACCAGTAGCTCCACGCCCCCTTAGGAGAGCCCCACGCCCCTATCTTCTCCTCTCTCTCTCTTCTCCCTTGGAGCATCAATGCCCCAAGCTTGGGCATCCTCTTTCTTCCATGCCCGAGGGCTGTTGGGCATCCCTCTTATTTGCTGCTTTGTAGTCTTTAGTTGCTCCATAATCTAGAAAAAAAAAGTAAGAGAAGAAGAGAAAAAGAAGATCAAGGAAAGGATCAAAGAGTTGATTGCAATCCAGGCTTCGTTCAGTTTCGCAGGCTAATTTTTCTTAGAGAAAAAAAAAATCAATATTAAGAGTATTGTTCTAGGCTGATCTTGAGTAGATACCCATAGAGGTCAGGTATTTGTGCAGCTAAGAGAGTACCTCTTCTCTTTCAAATCCAGATTTAAAGAAAAAAATTGAGAAACAAATATGTGATTCGATCACATGATCAATTTTGACATATGAAGTAGATCCTAGTGGTTTATGTTTTATGCACGCATGATATAGATTAAAAAGAGTTTTAATCTTCTATTCTACTATGATATTTAAATTTTTTTTTTTGAAATATATGATAGCCTATTTCGCAAGTGTATGAAATTGCTCAAGTAATATAATGATAAATAAGAGATCATTCCCACAAAGACTGAGTTTAATTACCAAAAATGAATGCTAATTTTACTAATATCTAAATGATCGAAACTGAATGACAGTGAAAAATAAAATTAACTCTAAAGAACTCAATGAAAGCTGAATCAAAATTCGATTGATAAAGCACTAGGGTATATCTGATTTCACTTGGACCAATTATCAATTCCAGCTATTCCGATTAATAATCCAAATTTAATTATTAATGTAAGAATAAATAATCCTAAATTATTTAATAATCTCTTCCAAGTCTTATTAAATATACTAATTAAAACTTATAATCTATCTTCCAATAGTAAAATAGATTTCAATTAGTTCAATAAGCACAGTGATTATTTCCAAAATCCCATAGGTCAAATCTTCTGCTCCCGCTCCAATTATTATTCCTATGATGTTTGTTATTAACTCCAATTTATAATCTTCTTTCCCAGTACCAACTATAAATCGAAATCAATCAAGTACCAAAGATAATAATACTTAAAAGCATTAAGTGCAAATAACAAACACTTGCATTAAAAAAAAAAATTAATACAAGATTCTGGAATTGAAATTAAATCCAAGCTACATCAGGTACCCTAGCTAGAAATTTAGCTTTTCATCATATCAAAATCAAACTCAAGTATACTTGAATAACACTCCAAAGTCATCCTAACAATGAGTTCTAGAAAATAAATTCAAAGTAAACAAGAGAAAGAATTAAAAACTTGGAAGGAATTGCAGAGCCGAATAAATCCTCTCTTCAAATCTTTCAGATACTCCAAACTCTCCTTGCTTGATTTCTAGCTTTCAAAGATGATTCTCCTCCTCTCTCCTACTAGTGTTTTAGGATCCTTAAATAGGGCTAGGGCTAGGGTTAAGGTGGTATTTTTTCCATGATTTTATTCTATATATCATTCTTTTTATTTGGTATAGAATCTCTCCTCCTTTGGATAGGCTTTAAGCAACCACCAGCCATCTACTCCTTATGCTGCCCAAATTTTTTGATTTTATTATGATTTCCATAGTAAAAGAAGGAAATGAGGCATGGTTAATTAGAGGAGAAAATTTTCTTCCTTCCTGGGTCCACAAAATCTGCAAAACAAAGTAAGGTTTTGGCTGCCCAAATCAAGTTTTCCAAGAATTGGTTCCAATTCTTTCTCAGTTTGCTCCTCATGCAGAATTAGTTTGGACTCTGATTTTCTTTCATTTAATTCTTTCCAAGATAGCTCTTTGCCACCCAAAATTAGTTGCCATATCAGATCTTTGTGCTAAGAAACACTAAGAAGAATCTGGGTGTATCGGATGTTTCTTGTTGTGTCCAACATTGTTACCAACTTCAACCTACTGTAGCCACCTCATCTGGAATCCAAATTCAATTCTGTAAATTATGTTCCTTTCTTGCTTCTCTCAAAATTTTGTAGGATCTAATATTGCTTAATTAGAGTCCTGTAGCTTACCTTTTAGGGTCCTCACACCAAAATATCCAGAATTTAGATTGGTTGACTAGATGGGAGAGATTAACTGCTTGATTTATTTCCTGCATCTCTAGTTTCTTTTCTGGCTGATGATACCAAAAAAGATAAGATGTGAAATCCATTGATATCTTGATTTGGTTATTCTGCTTTGAGATGGACTCTGATTTTGATGCAAGACCTGATGACTCCGGATGACAAACCCTGCTGAATCAGACTCAACCAATTTCACTTAATTTGATCTTTAAAACATGGTTAAACCTAATTAGGTGTGACCTGGCTCAATTACCTGCAATTGACATAAAACATATCAGGTTCTTATATTTATTTAGTTAATTATTATACCAATTTCATCAAAATCATTAAAAACTAATAATAATAATTACTATAAAAATGCAATACATCAAATACCCCCAAACTTAAGTTTTTGGTTGTCCCCAAGCAAAAGAAAAGTCCAAATCAAAAATGGAGAATCTCAAAAAATTAATGCTAAAAACTTTATTTAACATTAATATACTCAAAATCCATCTAGACACAAAGGAGTAATACCCAAATGCCATGGCTTAACCACCTCAACCCAAAACCGAAAGGCAAACCCACAAGCTAACTATTCCAAACTCATTCATACTCAAACAAAATTATGCACAATCAATAGCTACCCTACTTCCTTTAGGTTTTAATAAAATAATTCAGTTCAAACATCCAATCCTGAATGCAAAATCCTATCAGCCCATCTCCAATAGTGCAAACAACGTACTCAAGAGATCAATAGGACTTTTTCGGGTTAAAAAAATAGAAAGCAAGCAACAAGAATGATGGTTATGGTCACATAAGTAAAAATAAATCAATCACAATAAATCAGAGCATACTCAATTACTTATACTTTACATCCCTTCCTTTATTTATTTTATTTTATATTTTTAGAACAGCCTATACACTTTGGCACTCTTCCTTAAGTCATCATTTGCCTTTTTACGTGAATACCGACATTGGCGATGAAGGCACCCGGTTACTCAGCAAGTTATATACTCAAAGTACTTTGCATACTCATAATTCAAGTCACTGTTTGACGTAAAAGCAAACATGGGGCTCATGAATGCTCCTAGTTACTAGGCAACTTGAAACAGCAGAGTAGATTGTGCTTTTTTTTTTTTTTTTTGAATGGAAGGAAAACTAAAAATTCAGTATGCTCTAACCATTATAATCAATTTATTCTCAAAAAATATGAATAGTAGATATGAGATAGGATGAAAAGAAAATACAAGGGGTCAAAAAGGATATGCCAAAGGAATGCCTATATCATTTCTCCCAAGTAAATTGTCTACATTTTATTGCAATAAAGCTCACAAATAGGATTGGCGAAGCAAAGTAACTATCTTCTATACGAGATTTTATTTAAGTATTTACAAGTTTAAAATAGTCAATCCTTGAATTTGACTTCCAAATTTAAAGCTAAGATAGCCAAACAATAACACAAAAGTAAAATTGTCCCCCTCTATATCCTTACAAATGATCAATGAATCAACATTCTAATTTTTTTTTTTTATTTTTTAATTAAATTTTATTAAAAAATAAAGACAAAGATGCAAACATAATGGCAATCCTATATTATTAACACGAAATGCTCATGCAAATGCACCCCCAAATCTGAATTGGACATTGTGCTCAATGACAAGATCATCATCACAATAAATATTATAGCAAGGCATTCTTAAAGGTTAGGGGTACTCCCCTTTGTAGCGTGCCTATGCGCTTGTGCGAGTTTGCAACTCGTCCTCAGTCATTTCATCTCTCTTGTCTTCTTCAATGTGCCTACAAAAAGTGAACAACATCCATTCAAACTTTGAAAATATAGTGAGGATTAAAATTGACTCAAAAAATAAAGAAAATAAAAAGAATTTTGCTTGGGTTGCCTCCCAAGAAGCGCTAGTTTATAGTTGTTAGCTTGACTATCCCAATGTATTATGTCAGTGATATGGAGGTTTTTGGTTGCTCAAATCCTCCATCTATGTATTCCTTCAACCTTTGCCCATTGACCTTGAAGGTCCTATCACCACTCTTCAGCTCAACAGCTCCATGTGGAAAAACTTGTATAATCTCAAATGGACCTGACCACCTAGACCAGAGCTTGCCTGGAAATAGCTTTAGGCGAGAGTTATACAGCAACACCTTTTGTCCTGCTTGGAATTCACGCCTCACAATATGTTTGTCATGCCATGTTTTCATTCTCTCCTTGTAAATTCTTGCATTTTCATATGCATGGAGGCGGAACTCATCAAGTTCATTAAACTGTAATAACCTTTTCTCCCCAGCAGCTTCCATATTGAAATTTAGCAACCTAGTTGCCCAGTAAGCTCGATGCTCTAGCTCCACAGGTAAATGGCATGCTTTTCTATAAACTAGACGATACGGGGACATCCCAATTGGCATTTTGAATGCTGTTCTATATGCCCATAACGCATCATCTAATTTTAGAGACCAGTGCTTTCTTGATGAGTTGACAGTAGTCTCCAATATTCTTTTAATTTTACGGTTGGAGATCTCTACTTGTCCACTTGTTTGAGGATGATATGGTGTTCTTACATGATGAGTAACACCGTATTTTGTCAATAGAGAATCCAAATAATGATTACAAAAATGCTTACCTCCATCCATGATGATAGCTCTTGGAATACCAAAGTGTGTGAATATGTATTTCTTTAAGAACTTGAGCACACTCTTGGCATCATTAGAGGGAAGTGCTACTGCCTCAATCCATTTGGATATTGTTGGGTATAAAATACCCACAGCCGAAGTCCTCAGCAGAATCGGCTCCAGGAGGTCCGCCCGGACTCCTACGGGAGCCGGACTTCGCCTTTAACTTCAATTGCAGGAAGACTCCGCCCGGACTCCTACGGGAGCCAGACTTCATCCTCGACTCCAACGGCTGCAGGACAGACTTCGTCCGGACTCCTACGGGAGCCGGACTCCGCCAACAATTTCAACCGCAAGTAGACTCCGCCCGGACTCCTACGGGAGCCGGGCTCCGTCCTCAACACCAGCTGCCGGTAAGCCTTGTCCGGACTCCTACGGGAGCTGGACTTCACCTTTAACTTTAATTGCAGGGAGACTCTGCCCGAACTCCTACGGGAGCCAGGCTTCGTCCTCGGCTCCAACGGCTGCAGACAGACTTCGTCCGGACTCCTACGGGAGCCGGACTCTGCCAACAATTTCAACCGCAAGTAGACTACGCCCAGACTCCTACGGGAGCCGGGCTCCGTCCTCAACACCAACTGTCGGTAAGCCTTGTCCGGACTCCTACGGGAGCCGGACTTCGCCTTTAACTTCAATTGCAGGAAGACTCCGCCCGGACTCCTACGGGAGCCGGACTTCGTCCTCGACTCCAACGGCTGCAGACAGACTTCGTCCAGACTCCTACGGGAGCCGGACTCCGCCAACAATTTCAACCGCAAGTAGACTCCACCCGGACTCCTACGGGAGCCGGGCTCCGTCCTCAACACCAGCTGCCGGTAAGCCTTGTCCGGACTCCTACGGGAGCCAGACTTTGCCTTTAACTTGAATTGCAGGAAGACTTCACCTGAACTTCTACGGGAGTCGGACTTCGTCCTCGACTCCAACGGCTGCAGACAGACTTCGTCCGGACTCCTACGGGAGCCAGACTCCGCCAACAATTTCAACCGCAAGTAGACTCCGCCCGGACTCCTACGGGAGCCGGGCTCCATCCTCAACACCAGCTGCCGGTAAGCCTTGTCCGGACTCCTACGGGAGCCGGACTTCGCCTTTAACTTTAATTGCAGGGAGACTCCACCCGAACTCCAACGGGAGCCAGGCTTCGTCCTCGGCTCCAACGGCTGCAGACAGACTTCGTCCGGACTCCTATGGGAGTCGGACTCTGCCAACAATTTCAACCGCAAGTAGACTCCGCCCGGACTCCTACGGGAGCCGGGCTCCATCCTCAACACCAGCTACCGGTAAGCCTTGTCCGGACTCCTACGGGAGCCGGACTTCGCCTTTAACTTCAATTGCATGAAGACTCCGCCCGGACTCCTACGGGAGCCGGACTTCATCCTCGACTCCAACGGCTGCAGACAGACTTCGTCCGGACTCCTACGGGAGCCGGACTCTGCCAACAATTTCAACCGCAAGTAGACTCCGCCCGGTCTCCTACGGGAGCCGGGCTCCATCCTCAACACCAGCTGCCGGTAAGCCTTGTCCGGACTCCTACGGGAGCCGGACTTCGCCTTTAACTTCAATTGCAGGAAGACTCCGCCCGGACTACTACGGGAGCCGGACTTTGTCCTCGACTCCAACGACTGCAGACAGACTTCGTCCGGACTCCTACGGGAGTCAGACTCCGCTAACAATTTCAACCGCAAGTAGACTCCGCCCGGACTCCTACGGGAGCTGGGCTCCATCCTCAACACCAGCTGCCGGTAAGCCTTGTCCGGACTCCTACGGGAGCCGGACTTCGCCTTTAACTTTAATTGCAGGGGGACTCCGCCCGGACTCCTACGGGAGCCGGACCTCGCTACCGACTCCAACCAAACTTCGACCGACAAGTCTGGACCCCCCAGGCAGGCCACAGTAACTGACAACACTGCTCCACTTCCAGCGGCGGACTCTACGCAGCTCCATCACTCCCTGACAGGCCGCAGTAACGGTCGCAGCACTACTCCACTCCCTACGACGGGTCTCGCGCAGCTCCACTACTCCCTGGCAGACCACAATAACGGCCATGATCCTGCTCCACTTCCTGCGATGGATACCGCATGATTCTCCCATCTGCTGGCGAATCGCGACAACAGACGCCGCCCCACTCCCTGCGGCAGACTCCACGTGGCACACCCCGGTGATAGCCACGGGTCCACTCCACTACTCTCCGCAGCAAACTCCGCCTGACCCAGGGCAGCCCACTGCCAGACGGTTACAGATGTCGCTATCAGGCTACTGCCCCCTCCACCTATAAAAGGGGGGGGGCTCCAGATATGTTATTATATAAGCTCTCGTCTTTTTATCTAAAAGCTCTGCTAAATTCTCTATTCGAGCACTTGTTGCCCAGCTATGCAACCCAAGAGGGGGGGTGAATTGGGTTTCTAAAAATTTTAAGCTCAACTAATTACTTATGAAAGGTATTTGTTAAAAGCTTGATGAATGAGAAGAAAGACTTTAAATCAAGATTAAATTTCTAAAGCAAGAATGCAAGGATATAATAAAGAAATAAAGAGAAACAATAAAGCACACCACAAACACAAGGATTTATAGTGGTTCGGTGCCAACCTTGCACCTACATCCACTCCCCAAGCTCCTACTTGGGAATTTCAATCCACTATACTTGTATTCAACCTGAATACAAAATGTCGAAAACTCGGACACTAGCTATCCCAAGCTAGTCCACTTGTTTTCCGGGTACAAGCTAACCCAAAACACTCCGATTTCAGGTTCGGATCAACCTTCCCTTGTTTTGGAAACCCTCCAAAAATAAGATCAATTACTCACAAAGAGTAAGACAGTTTAGAGCACAAATAAGTACAAGAATAGCTCCTTAAATGAGCGAATATAATAATAAAAATACTTTACTCAAATGAAGAATCCCCTTTTTGGATTTCCTCAAGGTGGATGAAAAGTTGAATGAACGCTTGAGAAGAAGATGAACTTGATTGAAGACTTCTTGAAGGCTTTGAAAGATCTCTTGATCAAGGTTGAACAATAGGCTTGAAAATTCCTCTCTTTGAATGCTCTTGCTTTTCTTTTTCACAATCTCTCGTGTATATTGTGGATCCTCTCTCCTTTTCTTTTGGGTATTTCGTTGATCTCAGGCTTTCTCGTGTAGATTTTGGATCCTCTTGTATAAATGTTTGATCTTCTATTTTTTTTCCTATATTTTCACGTTTTGAAACCTTTTATAGCATTAAGAAACAAGAGAAAACATATTAGGCAGAAAAAGAGCCGTTAGAGCATTTTTAGGGAGCATAAAAGGTAATTAACATGGGTAAAAAACTAGCCGTTGCGGACGATTTCCGTCGCAGGGGTCGACTCATGAGTCGACTCATGCTTCAGGGGTCGACTCATGAGTCGACCTCTGTTGCAAAGACCAGAGATTTGGTTTCTGGAATTTTTTGGCTCAAATCAGCAGGGGTCGACTTATGAGTCGACTCACAGGTCGTGCCAAGCCAAAAATCCAGCGTGCCAAGGGAAATTTTTGCGTGCCAATCAGCTCATTGTGCCATGAGTTGACTCATGAGTCGACTCATGCACTTCAAACCTTCATAACTTCAAAAATATAAGCCCAAAAACAATGAAATTTTCACCAATAGATTACAAATCATTTGTTCTACCAAATGATACTATCAAATCAGGATTTTAGTAAAATTACAATTATGCCCCTGAAGAGCATAAAGACTTTTTCAATTTAAAATATTTGTATCCCTTCAATCTGCTTTGTAATCATCAAAATCAATCTTGGAGCAACAATCTCCCCCTTTTTGATGATGATAAAACATTTGAACAAAAGCATTTATGTGAATCAATAATTTCAAAAAAAATGCATTATAGGTGTATATGCTTGAAAAGAGTATGATTCTTTTGGCATGTAATATAAATGGTCATATACAAAAATAATTTGCCCATTTGCTTAAAGATTTGAAGATATGCTCATTGGATTATGTGATTTTGGTGTTAGAGTGAAAAACTTATTTTTGTTATCAGATTAAGCTGTATTTTGAAAATTTACTCATTCTCATTTGATTTTAGTTTTAGCATCAGAGCAAAAAATACTTATGTGCTTTAATTGCTTTTGATACAAAAAATAATTATGTGTGCCAAAGCATGTTTAAGAGTTGATTTGGAATGTGTATTAGATCATTTTGAGTTTAAGATGTATCAGAGCAAGAGAAAAATAAATTTTACAATGTATCAGAGCAAGAAAAATAATTTTACAATGTTATCAGAAAAAAAATTTTACAATGTATCAGAGAAAATTTTACAATGTATCAGAGCAAATTTTATAATGTATCAGAGCAAATTTTATAATGTATCAGAGTAAGTTAAAAAAAATTAAGATGTATCAGAGTAAGTTAAACTTCTTAAGATGTATCAAGGTAAATAAAATTTCAAAAGATGTATTAGAGCAAGTTAGAATTTTGAAGTGTATCAGAGCATATTTAATTTTTTTTTTTTTTTAAGTAAATCAGAGCATATGTAAAGAAGTAATTTAAAAGTTACTTATTTGCATTGTACTTAGCATTGTATTTTTGATATTGTTCTTTAAATTTTCCAATTCATTCATTAATTTGTTTAATTTCTCAAATATTTGTTTAATTTCTCCCCCTTTTTGACATCATCAAACATGGTTAACTTCTCCTTTTTCTGAAACATTCTTTAATTTCTCCCCCTTTAGGGTTTATCACAAATATTTGCTCCCCCTTAATACAGTAATTATTAACAGCAAACAACAACAAAGAGAAGACAATATTTCAACAAGGAGAATATATATATATAACCAAAATATGATCGTCATCATTACAAAAGGTAGAAGTAAAAGATGATACCATAAAACCATAATTGTTTCAATACATAGTTCATAATATAAAAGTCAATCAGCTAATTTTTCAATACATGGCCCCAAAATACAGATCCTAGAACAAGACACTAACACCTAGGATCTAGTAATGATCATGAGAAGTCATGGATCAGAGTCATCAGATATGGGATGAGAAGCTGATGGATCAGAAGTGCGTCCTCTACCCCGTCTGCCTCTGGCACGAGCAGGAGAGCGAGATGAACTGGGAGGCTGAGAACGCTGAGAGGCTAAGGACTGAACAGAAAGGGTGAGTCTAATGGAATCAAGTACGTTCAGTGCTCTGGAAACAGACTGTAGTAGAGCAGTGAACTGAGTGGTTGCATGCTCACTCGATCCTCGGATCTCT
Organism: Elaeis guineensis; assembly: GCF_000442705.2. Classification (NCBI taxonomy): domain Eukaryota; kingdom Viridiplantae; phylum Streptophyta; class Magnoliopsida; order Arecales; family Arecaceae; genus Elaeis; species Elaeis guineensis. Next base: position 39,021,737 of record NC_026004.2, on the reverse strand, counting down.
TTCCTCAGTAACTCATATCCACCCTCTAGTGCTCCTCTGAGCCTGCCAGCCTCTGCAGTGAAGTCTGTGACCTCAATAGTTGACTCCTGTGGCTTGGGATGGGCCAAAGCAAGGACTTGTCCTTGCAAGTCAAGAACTCTGCCAGTCAGTCTCCAGACTGTGTCCTCAAGCTGCTGAATCCGGATGGACTGATCTGATATCATCTGAAACACAGTGGAGATGTGGGGAGTCATTGTCTGATCAGAAGAAGTGGCTCCAGGTGCAAAAGAAGTACTACTCCACTGACTAGATAGCAGAGAAGCCACACGCTGTGATATATGCTCGATCTGATCGTCAGCCAGTCTGAACTCTGAATGAGGTGCTCTGCTCTCTGACTGATACACTGGTGTGGGCATCCTAGTAAACTCTGAAGGGCCAGCCTCTGTATCAGGAATGAACTGGATATTTGGTGATGCTGCCCTGAAGTCATGAACAGGAGATGATGGATCTTCTTCTTCTACTCTGCCTTCAGTTCTGTCTTCAGCTCTCTCCTCAGCTCTTTCTTCAGAGCTCTTAATCCAACTACCATCAGTCTTTGTAAATCCCATTCGGTGCAGGGTGTGTTGGTTGAAAGTGTCCACATGAGAGAGCTTAGTAGAAGCCTCCCCCTCACAGCTAACTCCAAAACTCCTAAATACTCTAGTAAGGGCCATACCATAAGGCAAGTGTGCCTTGGATCTGTTCAAAGTTTCTCTCATGGCCTCTATCATAAGTGCAGGGAGGTTCAGGGGGGTCTGAGTGATGACATGAAACATGATACAAACATCTCTGCTGGAAAGTAAATCATGCCTACCACTCCTAGGAAAGAAGAGCTTCGTTACCATCTGATGTAGGATCCTCATCTCAATAGACAAAATCTTTGCTTCCAATTTATTTAAACTTCCTGAATAAGTTTCTCCTAAAATAATTCTGATCCCCTCTTCTTTTACTGGGAGTTCCATATAAGAGTAACCCTCACTAGGCAACTGAAGTATCTCTCCCAATATACTAGAATCCAAGCAAATATCAATACCCTTGACAGTTGAAGTCACTGACCCATTTCCATAATGTAGATTCTGGTAGAATTCTCTAACTAGGTCAACATAGGTGACTTCCTTAAGGGAGCAGTAGAGATCCCATCCTTGGTTTTTAATCTTATTTGCAATTGTAAAGCCCTCTTTTTCAAAGAACCGAAAATCTATATTCTTCCCGGTTTCGACTTTTCTATCAGAAAGAGGATTCTTACTGGGGCTTAGGAAGGATTGAGGGGGACCTTGAGCAGATACTGAAGCTGGAGTTGGAGCAGTGGAAGACTGACCAGCTTGCCTTTTCTTTCGGACAATTCCTTCAGGCTCACGGATTGACTTTCTTCTTTGGGGAAGCTTCATCTTTGGAGCCATATTCACTATAGTAGCAGGCAAGGAGACTTGGAGGAACACGTGAATGAGTGGAGGAGGGATCACAAGAGAGAGAAGAGGGATTTTGGTGGAAAAAAGAAGTGGATTTGGGAAGAACGGTGGAGTGCTAGGGCACGTTCCAACCATGCCAAACAATGGGAGAAAGCACAAAAATCCCTTTCCAAGGTGGCGATTTTTGGTGGAGAGGAGGAGGGAGAATTGCCTCGAAATAAATCCTTGGATTTGGAGCAAAAAGAATTGGAGAGGATGGCTTTTGGAGGGAAGAAGATGACCGGATGGGTCGGCTCACGAACAGCAACCCATATAAAAATAATGAGCCCGTGGAAAGTTTGAGGAAATAACAAGTTTGCCATTGAGTCGACTCATGGGGGTCGACTCATGAAGTTCAAAAATTCAAAAAAAATATGAATAAATTTCAGAAAAATTTGAAATTTTGGGAGAAGGAGTTTTGCTCAAAGATAAGTTTTTAGAATGATAAATTTGAGCTTTTGGGACCAGGATAGATGTTGGAAATTGAGTTCTAAGAATTTTTGACATTAATTCTTGGAAATTGAGAAAAATTTAGGCATATGGATCTAGAATTTCTAGATTTCTCCTAATTTCACAGAATTTATCCTCACTAAGGGTCTTTGTAAAGATATCAGCTAATTGATTTTCAGTGCAAACATATTCAAGAATTATATTTTTGTTTTGAACATGTTCTCTTATAAAATGATGTCTTATTTCAATATGTTTGGATCTTGAGTGTTGAATTGGATTTTTAGATAGATTTATGGCACTTGTGTTGTCACATCTTATTGGTGTTTCATTAAGTTTGATTCCAAAGACTTCGAGTTGTTGCTTAATCCACAAGATTTGAGCACAATAACTTTCGGCTGCAATGTATTCGGCCTCAGTCGTAGACAGTGCCACCGAATTTTGTTTCTTGCTAAACCATGAGATTAGGTTAACTCCAAAAAATTGGCAAGTTCCACTTATGCTTTTTCTATCTAATTTACATCCAGCAAAATCAGCATCTGAATATCCTATTAAATCAATTTGTGAGTCCTTAGAGTACCATAACCCTAGAGTTTGAGTACCATTTAAGTATCTAAGGATTCTTTTAACAGCATTCAAATGAGATTCTTTAGGATTAGATTGATATCTAGCACATAAACAAACACTAAACATGATATCAGGCCTACTTGCAGTTAAATATAATAATGAGCCAATCATACCTCTATAGTATTTTAAGTCTACACATTTACCTTCATCATCCTTGTCAAGCTTACATGAGGGACTCATTGGTGTGCCAATTGGTTTGCAGTTCTCCATTCCAAATCTTTTGAGTAGTTCCTTGGTGTACTTGCTTTGGGTGATGGAGATTCCCTCTTTTGATTGTTTGATTTGGAGTCCGAGGAAGAAGGTGTGTTCTCCCATCATGCTCATCTCGAACTCCCCCTGCATAAGCTTAGCAAAGTCTTGACAAAGGGATTCATTAGTAGACCCAAAAATTATGTCATCAACATAAATTTGTATAACTAGCATATCATTTTGATTTCTTTTAATAAAGAGGGTTGTATCTACATTACCTCTTGAAAAACCATTATTTAGTAAAAATTTGCTTAGCCTATCATACCATGCTCTAGGTGCTTGTTTTAATCCATATAAAGCTTTATTTAATCTAAAGACATGATTAGGAAAAGCATGATTTTCAAATCCAGGGGGTTGTTCTACATAAACTTCTTCAGCAATATATCCATTTAAAAATGCACTTTTAACATCCATTTGAAATAACTTAAATTTCATAAAGCAAGCATATGCAAGTAGAAGTCTAATAGCTTCTAATCTAGCAACAGGTGCAAAGGTTTCATCAAAATCAATTCCTTCTTCTTGATTATATCCCTTAGCAACCAGTCTTGCTTTATTTCTAATTACATTTCCATGCTCATCTAATTTGTTTCTGAAGACCCATTTTGTGCCAATTATTGAATAATTTTTAGGTCTTGATACTAAGGTCCAAACATTATTTCTTTCAAATTGATTAAGTTCCTCTTGCATTGCATTAATCCAATTATGATCATTTTTAGCTTCTTCAAAAGTTTTAGGTTCAAGATGAGATACAAAAGCACAATGATTAACTACATCTCTAAGTGAAGAACGGGTTTTTACCCCATGCATAGGATCACCAATAATTAACTCCTTAGGGTGGTTGTGAACATACCTCCATTCCTTGGGTAGGTCATTTGTACCTTGAGGTTGTTCTTGAATTTCTTCACCTATCTCATCTTGTTCGTCTTCTTGATCCTTGTCTTCTGGAGTTGCTGAATCTTTCAGAGTGATCTCCTTCATACCTTCTATTAGTGGATCTGCATCATCAACATCCTCATTCTTCCTTGAAGGAAGATCGTTAGATTCATCAAAAACAACATGTATGGATTCCTCAACTACTAAAGTTCTTTTGTTGAAAACTCTAAATGCTTTACTAGTGGAGGAGTAACCTAGAAAGATTGTTTCATCTGATTTTGCATCAAATTTACCAAGTTTTTCTTTGCCATTATTTAATACAAAACATCGACAACCAAAAACATAAAAATATGCAATATTTAGTTTTCTTCCTTTCCAAAGTTCATAGGGGATTTTCTTTAAAAATTGTCTAATCAAGGCACGATTTAAAATGTAACATGCTGTGTTAATTGCTTCCGCCCAAAAATATCTTGGAAGGTTGCTTTCATAAAGCATGGTATGGGCCATTTCTTCTAAGGTTCTGTTTTTCCTTTCAACTACCCCATTCTGTTGGGGTGTCCTAGGAGCAGAGAAGTTGTGGCCAATTCCATTTTCATCACAAAAATTTTTAAAATTTTGATTTTCAAATTCAGTTCCATGATCACTTCTAATATTTTGAATTGAAAACCCTTTTTCATTAATGACTTTTCGGTGAAATTTAGTGAAAATATGAAAAGTTTCATCTTTGTGTGCCAAAAAGAAAACCCAAGTAAAACGAGAGTAATCATTTATAATTACAAAGCCATATCGTTTTTCTCCTAGACTAGTGGTTCTAGTTTGTCCAAATAAGTCCATATGTAAGAGCTCTAAAGGTCTAGAAGTTGAAACAGTATTTTTGGGTTTAAATGAAACTCTAGTTTGTTTACCTAATTGGCATGCATCATAAATTCTATCCTTTTCAAAGTTCAGTTTTGGCAAACCAAGAACTAATTCTTTCTTAATTAATTTTGAAAGAGAGTGCATGCTAATATGTGCAAGTCTACGATGCCACAGCCAACTAGTTTCATTAGCATTCAAGGATACTAGGCATTGCATGTCTAATTTGGCTAAATCATTCAAATCTACCATATAAACATTGCCATGCCTATGTCCTATAAATTTAATGCCATCGTTAATAGGACTTGTCACAATGCAAACAGATGATTCAAAAATAACTTTGTACCCTTTATCACAAAATTGACTAATGCTAAGTAAGTTATGCTTTAAACCTTTAACTAACAAAATATTTTCAATGTATTTGGAGGGAGTGATATCAATGTTACCTATCCCGATGATCTTTCCTTTGCCATTATCTCCAAAGGTGACCATCCCTCCATCCTTAGCATCAAGCGTGATGAATTGTGATTCATCACCAGTCATGTGTCTCGAGCATCCACTGTCAAGATACCATTTCCTGTTTCCTCCTTGGGATGCTAGACACACCTGCAAGCAAAGGTCAAGTTTCTGTCTTAGGTACCCAAGCTTTCTTGGGTCCTTTTAGGTTAGTCAAAATGGTTCCTTTTGGAACCCATATTTTCTTTATAGTTGTGTTTGCATATTTGTTAATAAGGCATGTGTATGATTTATGTCCTATTCTACCACATTTGAAACAAGTAATATTTGTAGACTTGTTACTTGAATAATTTATATAAATATTCTTCAGAAATTTTTGTTTCTTCAAGGGGTTATAGCCAAGTCCAGCCTTATCATATACAGCTTTTTGATTATCAAGAATCATATTTAGTTTGTTTGAACTTAAGGTGAACTTATCTACTATAGGTTTCAGCTTGTTAATTTCATTCTTTAAGCTTTGATTTTCTTGAATCAAGGTGGACTTTTCAATTGAAAGATTTTCAGCTTGTTTTATTAAGGACTGATTTTTCAATTTCAGTTCTTTATTTTTCATCCCTAGTTTCTTTAATTCATCAATTAAATCATAGAATGCTTCATGTAATTCTTCAAAAGTAAATTCACTAGGGGATTCAGAAGTTACCTCATTTTCGTGTGCCATAAGGCACAGGTTGGCTTGTTCGGTTGAGGTTTCTTCATCGGAGCTTGAGTCATCACTCGCACTCCAAGTCGCCATCATTGCTTTCTTTTTGAACTTTTTGGGACCTTTCTTCAGTTGTGGACATTCGGATCTGAAATGTCCCGGCTTCTTGCACTCACAGCATATAAGGGGTTGATCTTTCTCTTTCTCTTTGCTTTGTTCCCCTTTTGTGAACTTCTTTCTCATCCCCTATTTTCTTTTTCTTAGAAACTTCTTAAATCTCCGGGTGATGAGTGCCATCTCTTCATCCTGTTCTTCATCTTCAGTGTCATCCGTTTCATCATCAGGCGAAGCTGTGGATTTGAGGGCAATGGTTCTTTTCTTTTTGACTTCATCCTCTTGATGTTGCTTCATGTTAAGTTCATGAGTCATCAAGGATCCAAGAAGCTCTTCTAGAGGTAGAGTGTTCAAGTCCTTTGCTTCTTGGATGGCAGTCACCTTGGCTTCCCAAGTTCTTGGCAATGACCTGAGAATCTTCCTTACAAGCTCACTGTTAGTATAAGATTTGCTAAGACTCTTCAAACCATTAATTATATCAGTAAAATGAGTAAACATAGCAGTTATGGACTCATCATGCTCTATTTTAAATAATTCATATTTATGCACAAGCATGTTTATTTTAGACTCTTTTACTTGATTTGTTCCCTCATGGGTTACTTCTAACCTATCCCATATTTCTTTAGCAGATGCACAAGTAGAAATGCGATTAAATTCATTTGCATCTAGTGCACAATAAAGAACATTCATCGCTTTAGCATTTAATTGTGCCAATTTCTTATCAACCTCATCCCATTCTTTCTCGGGTTTGGTTGACTCCTCACCATCTATAATCTTGGTGAGTGTGTGAGGACCGTTCACTATGATACTCCACATATCATAGTCGAGTGCTTGTATGAATATCTTCATCCGAGCTTTCCAATAGGTGTAATTTGACCCATTGAAAAGTGGAGGTCGGTTTGTAGATTGCCCCTCGGCTAGAGAAGTACCGACATGGGTTGCCATAGATCTTTGGCTCTTTGATTGTTAGATCAAAGAAGGGCTAGAGCACCGAGCTCTGATACCACTTGTTGCCCAGCTATGCAACCCAAGAGGGGGGGTGAATTGGGTTTCTAAAAATTTTAAGCTCAACTAATTACTTATGAAAGGTATTTGTTAAAAGCTTGATGAATGAGAAGAAAGACTTTAAATCAAGATTAAATTTTTAAAGCAAGAATGCAAGGATATAATAAAGAAATAAAGAGAAATAATAAAGCACACCACAAACACAAGGATTTATAGTGGTTCGGTGCCAACCTTGCACCTACATCCACTCCCCAAGCTCCTACTTGGGAATTTCAATCCACTATACTTGTATTCAACCTGAATACAAAACGTCGGAAACTCCGACACTAGCTATCCCAAGCTAGTCCACTTATTTTTTGGGTACAAGCTAACCCAAAACACTCCGATTTCAGGTTCGGATCAACCTTCTCTTGTTTTGGAAACCCTCCCAAAACAAGATCAATTACTCACAAAGAGTAAGACAGTTTAGAGCACAAATAAGTATAAGAATAGCTCCTTAAATGAGCGAATATAACAATAAAAATACTTTACTCAAATGAAGAATCCCCTTTTTGGATTTCCTCAAGGTGGATGAAAAGTTGAATGAACGCTTGAGAAGAAGATGAACTTGATTGAAGACTTCTTGAAGGCTTTGAAAGATCTCTTGATCAAGGTTGAACAATAGGCTTGAAAATTCCTCTCTTTGAATGCTCTTGCTTTTCTTTTTCACAATCTCTCGTGTATATTATGGATCCTCTCTCCTTTTCTTTTGGGTATTTCGTTGATCTCAGGCTTTCTCGTGTAGATTTTGGATCCTCTTGTATAAATGTTTGATCTTCTATTTTTTTTCCTGTATTTTCACCTTTTGAAACCTTTTATAGCATTAAGAAACAAGAGAAAATATATTAGGCAGAAAAAGAGCCGTTAGAGCATTTTTAGGGAGCATAAAAGGCAATTAAAACAGGCAAAAAACTAACCGTTGCGGACGATTTCCGTCGCAGGGGTCGACTCATGAGTCGACTCATGCTTCAGGGGTCGACTCATGAGTTGACCTCTGTTGCAAAGACCAGAGATTTGATTTCTGGAATTTTTTGGCTCAAATCAGCAGGGGTCGACTCATGAGTCGACTCACAGGTCATGCCAAGCCAAAAATCCAGCGTGCCAAGGGAAATTTTTGCGTGCCAATCAGCTCATTGTGCCATGAGTTGACTCATGAGTCGACTCATGCACTTCAAACCTTCATAACTTCAAAAATATAAGCCCAAAAATAATAAAATTTTCACCAATAGATTACAAATCATTTGTTCTACCAAATGATACTATCAAATCAGGATCTTAGTAAAATTATGATTTTGCCCCTGAAGAGCATAAAGACTTTCAATTTAAAATATTTGTATCCCTTCAATCTGCTTTGTAATCATCAAAATCAATCTTGGAGCAACAGCACTCCATTCTTGTTGAGGTAGAGAACTGACTTGAGCGTCGGAGGGTCTTGCCGGAGCAACCCCACCTCCGGTTTAGACTTCTTTTGCAGGTCCCGGCGGCGACCGCGACTTCCCCGACTCCAGCTTCTCTGGCGCAAGCGGATTTTTGCACGAACAGGATTGGCGCTAGATGAAGGGGCCTGTGTCTTCACAGTACCCTTGTTCTTGAAGGAGCGCTCAACGGATCCCCCTCCGGTCGTCTCCTCCGACACCCACTCCTTGTTCCCCCACGGGATCCATACTTGATGCCTCCTCGCAAGGCATCCACGCGGCGGTCCACGGCCTCCGCGGCCAGATCTCAGGCTCCGGCCTCCCCTCTTGTTTCTCAACCTCCTCCTCCTCCCCCGACGGCGACGGTTGGCGTGGAACAGTTTGACCTGCTGGCGCAGCAGGTCAGAGGCCTCACCAAAGCTGTGCAAGCTATGCAGCAGCAGCAGCCGCAGGCATCGGTACGCCCGATAAGAGCATCCCCAGAACACCAAAATCCGACGGCGGGGTGGACCACCTGGGCCAGCCACCCTGTTTTTCCTGGAAAAACGAACCCGAGGGTAGAGAGCCCTCAATCAGACCACGACTCCACCCCTGGAAGATCCCTGCCCCTGTTCTGCCAAAGAACCCTCGAGACTCAGAGTCGAGAGGATTTCCTGGACCGGAGGCTCCAGGAGATGAACCGACGGATTGAAGAACTCCGCCATGCGCCCCCCGCTTATGGTGAGGATATTTGTACTGACCCTCCCTTCTCCCAAATGATCATGCAGGAATCGATCCCGCCAAACTTCAAGCTTCCCCAGTTCGAAAGCTGCGATGGAACATCGGACCCGGTTGATCATCTGGAGGCCTTCCGGACGATGATGCTGCTTCACGGTGCTCCTGATGCCATTCTATGTCGGGCCTTCCCATCTACCTTGAAGGGAGCGGCAAGGAACTGGTACTCGGCTTTGAAACTGGGTACCATCTTTTCCTTCGACCAAATGAGCCACCAATTTGTGGCCCATTTTGTCAGCGATCGGTGCCCCCGGAAGGGTTCGGAGTCCCTCATCAACATCAGGCAAAGGGAAGGGGAGTCCATATGGGCCTACATCAACCGCTTCAACATCGCGGCGCTGGAGGTCCGGAACTTGGACCAATCAGTCGTAATGGCCGCCCTGAAGGGTGGCCTTCAGAAGAATGATCTTTTGTTCTCCCTGGAGAAGAAATATCCCAGGGATTTTGCTGATTTGCTGGCCCGGGCCGAAGGATACGCCCGAGCAGAAGAGGCCTTCAAAATGAAGGATGAAGAGATGGCGAGGGAGCGGCAAGCAGGAGACTCGAGTAAGCCCGTAATTGAAAAAAGGCCAAAGGAAGCCCGGCTGCATTCTCGATCCCCTCCTGGGCATAAGCATGCCCATACTCCACCCCGGGCGCGCAGGCAGAGAAGCCCGGATTGTGGGGTTCGGCGGGGTTTCCCACCAGGGAGATTCCACAACTATGCCCCCCTCAACACCTCGAAGGCTCAGGTATTGATGGAGGTCAGGGAGCAGCTCCCTAGGCCGGAGAGGATGCGCACACACCCCGGGAAGCGCAACCCCAACAAATTCTGCCTCTACCACCGTGACCACGGCCATGACACAGAGGAATGCATCCAGCTCTAGGACGAAATCGAGGAGCTCATTCGACGAGGTCGACTCGATAGGTTCATCCGACGCAGGCCCGAGAGCAGAGGAGATCGGCCAAAGGCCCTTCCGCAGCCTGAACCGCCAAGAAGGGAGGAGCAACTCGGGGACCGGCCACCCATCGGGACCATCGGCTCCATCACCGGAGGGCCTCAAGGAGGAGCGGACCACCCGCGACCGTGGAACTCAGAAAACCTGTAAATGTATCACTTACGATTTCACCTTGAATCTAAATTTCTTTCTACTTGACGTACTCTTCCCATCTGGCATGGATTTATTATGATTGGATATGACCCCTCCAAAAATAAAGTTTTGTTAGGAACAGGGGAGAACCCCGCCCAAGCATACCTAAAATAAAAGTCCGACTATCTCAAAATCGGATGGGGGGAGAGGCCTTACAACGCCCTGATGTGCCCCCACAGCCATGTCAAGAATAGGAGGAGAACCTCATCCTGACATGAGCAAAGTCAAAGGCCCGATTCTTTTAGACCGGATGGGGGGAGAGGCCTTACAACGCCCTAATGTGCCCCCACAGCCATGTCAGGAACAGGAGGAGAACCTCGTCCTGGCATGAGCAAAGTCAAAGGCCCGGTTCTTTTAGACCGGATGGGGGAAGAGGCCTTACAACGCCCTAATGTGCCCCCACAGCCATGTCAGGAACAGGAGGAGAACTTCGTCCTGACATGAGCAAAGTCAAAGGCCCGGTTCTTTTAGACCGGATGGGGGGAGAGGCCTTACAATGTCCTGATGTGCCCCCACAGCCATGTCAGGAACAGGAGGAGAACCTCATCCTGACATGAGCAAAGTCAAAGGCCCGGTTCTTTTAGACCGGATGGGGGGAGAGGCCTTACAGCGCCCTAACGCGCCCCCACAGCCAAGCCGGGAATGGGAGGAGAACCTCACCCTGGCTTGAGCAAAGTGGAAGGCCCGGACTCCTACGGGAGCCGGGCTCTGTTCACGACGCCAAGGAAGACTTCATCCGGACTCCTACGGGAGCCGGGCTCCATCCACAACGCCAAGGAAGACTCCACCCGGACTCCTACGGGAGCCGGACTCCGTTCACGACGCCAAGGAAGACTCCACCCGGACTCCTACGGGAGTCGGGCTCCATCCACAATGCCAAAGAAGACTCCATCCGAACTCCTACGGGAGCCGGACTCCATTCACGATGCCAAGGAAGACTCCACCCGGACTCCTACGGGAGCCGGGCTCCATTCACGATGCCAAGGAAGACTCCACCCGGACTCCTACGGGAGCCGGGCTCCGTTCACGATGCCAAAGAAGACTCCACCCGGACTCCTACGGGAGTCGGGCTACATCCACGATGCCAAGGAAGACTCCACCCAGACTCCTACAGGAGCCGGGTTCCACCCACGACTTCTGCAGCAAGAGCTGATGGTGGCGAAGCCTGGCCGCCCAACAAGATCGGGTGAAAAAAAAAGCCCCCTCATCGGCACCTCCTCGCTCCTATGCAACCCCACGAAAAGTGGGGGGAAGGCTCTCACTCCGAGAAGAGGAGGAAAATTAAAAAGGAAGGATGACAAACTACGACGGGAACAGATGAAAGATGAACCACACCAAAAGACCTAAAAGACTTCGTCCCAACTGAAATGGAGAGTTCCTACCGAACACCTCCGGCCGCTAAAAAGACTTTCGACACCGGTTAGGAAGACAACGACATCCTCGAAATAATGCGGGGCCCGGACGGCCAAGCTCGGGCTTGCAGCCATATACGACGAGAAAGGCGAGCTAACGCATCGACGATCGGGCGCCCCCTAACGACGTCTACATCAGACAAGTCAAACAACAAGAAAAGTTCGGCGGACGACAATTTAGTGCAACACACGGACGAGCTCTCCCCTTTTCTACAGCGCGTCCTGGAGCACCCGACGAAGTTGCTGGCTCTCGGCTTTCACCTCTCGATGCCTCTTCCTCAAGACCTCGGATTCTGCCTCCGCGTCCGTGATGGCCCGCCGCTCGAGTGCCAGTTGGATCTTCAGTTGTTGCAGCTCAGCTATCTTTTCCCCGAGGGAGACAGAAATCCCCTCAACGGTGCCTCTTAGGGCTTGGAGCTCTTCAGAATCTCGGGTGGAAGTAAGCTGTGCCCTGTTAGCCAGCTGCCTCTGGAGATGGATGACTTCGTCGGCCGCCGTCCTGAATCTCCCTTTATATTCTTCCACCTGCCTGCGCCAGCTAGCCCGTTGCACGTCGTGGCTCACCTCGGCGTCCTAAAGCTGCTGCTGAAGGTCGGAGACCTTTTGCGACCACCTCTAGTCATCGTCGACCCGGGCCAAGAGCCGGGATGAATTCCCTTCCAGCTGGCCGATCTTCCCCTTCGCAGCTGACAGTTCCACCTTGAGGGCGCTGATCCTGGCGGCCTGGGCCCAAATTCGGTCACTGGCACTCTTCTTGCATTCCTCGAGTTTCTTTGTGAAGTTCGCCTTCCTCCGGCTATACTCCATGATCCCCTTCACATGGAGATTCCGAAAGTGGGTGGCCTCGTGGTGGCTTCAGAGTGACCTTCTCTCGATTTGCGGAGCTCGCCTTCTATCTTCTTCAACTTCTTTGTCAGGTGAAGGACTTCCTTCTTCAGCCGCTGGATCGTCGATTTCAGTGGGACCCCTAGGGGTAGGGGGAGCGCTTCTGCAAGGCACTGCCATCAGAAGGCAAAAGCGTCAAAGCACGACTCATCACAGGAAGAAAAGCAGAGAGAAGGAGGGGGGCAAGGAGAAGCCGTCCGCAACAAGAAATTCAACTTTATTGATTGAATGATTTTTGAAGACAAACAGAAAAGAAAAATTGCAACGCAATAAGGGTACAAGATCGAGGTCTCAGACCTCAGGGGTGGGGGGTGGAGAACTCGGCGTCCCCAGCGCGGGGGCTGCGACAGCAGTGGCGGCTGACGAGGGCCCGGCCTCGTCTTCAGACTCCTCGCCTAGGAAGCTGAGGTCGAGCTCTGGGAATTTTCTGGCCACCTTCTCTTGGCAGAGCTCGAACCCCTTAATGAACGCTTTCTGGCCGAATTGGACCTTCAGGTCCCTAATCTCTGCGAAGGCCTTGAATTCCTCTACCGCAACGGCTCGGGCCTCCGAGACCAAGACCGGAGTTTGCTCGACCAAGTTGGCGACCTCGGCCTCCGTCTTCCTCGCCGATTCCTCCAAGATCTGCCTCTCCTCCTCCCGGGCTTGCTTCTCTCTTTCCAGGGCCTCCAGGAGGGTGGCTACTTCGGCCGTCTTTGCTTGGAGGTGAGCAACCTCCGCATGATAGCGTTCCTCCACCTGGAGGATGTCCCTCCTCGTGCGGCTCACCGCCTCGATATAGGTGAGGAGTTGGTGCCCATCTCTCTCTGTACTTTCTTCGTTCGAAATTCAAACTCGGAAGTAGGGGGACTGGTGTTGGGTATAAAATACCCACAGCCGAAGTCCTCAACAGAATCGGCTCCAGGAGGTCCGCCCGGACTCCTACGGGAGCCGGACTTCGCCTTTAACTTCAATTGCAGGAAGACTCCGTCCGGACTCCTACAGGAGCCAGACTTCATCCTCGACTCCAACGGCTGCAGACAGACTTCGTCCGGACTCCTACGAGAGCCGGACTCCGCCAACAATTTCAACCGCAAGTAGACTCCGCCCGGACTCCTACGGGAGCCGGGCTCCGTCCTCAACACCAGCTGCCGGTAAGCCTTGTCCAGACTCCTACGGGAGTCGGACTTCGCCTTTAACTTTAATTGTAGGGAGACTCCGCCCGAACTCCTACGAGAGCCAGGCTTCGTCCTCGGCTCCAACGGCTGCAGACAGACTTCGTCCGGACTCCTACGGGAGCCGGACTCCGCCAATAATTTCAACTGCAAGTAGACTCCACCCGGACTCCTACGGGAGCCGGGCTCCGTCCTCAACACCAGCTGTCGGTAAGCTTTGTCCGGACTCCTACGGGAGCCGGACTTCGCCTTTAACTTCAATTGCAGGAAGACTCCGCCCAGACTCCTACGGGAGCCGGACTTCATCCTCGACTCCAACGGCTGCAGACAGACTTCGTCCGGACTCCTACGGGAGCCGGACTCTGCCAACAATTTCAATCGCAAGTAGACTCCGCCCGGACTCCTACGGGAGCCGGGCTCCGTCCTCAACACCAGCTGCCGGTAAGCCTTGTCCGGACTCCTACGGGAGCTGGACTTCGCCTTTAACTTCAATTGCAGGAAGACTCCGCCCAGACTCCTACGGGAGCCGGACTTCGTCCTCGACTCCAACGGCTGCAGACAGACTTCGTCCGGACTCCTACAGGAGCCGGACTCCACCAACAATTTCAACCGCAAGTAGACTCCGCCCGGACTCCTACGGGAGCCGGGCTCCGTCCTCAACACCAGCTGCCAGTAAGCCTTGTCCGGACTCCTACGGGAGTCGGACTTTGCCTTTAACTTTAATTGAAGGGAGACTCCGCCCGAACTCCTACGGGAGCCAGGCTTCGTCCTCGGCTCCAACGGCTGCAGACAGACTTCGTCCGGACTCCTACGGGAGCCGGACTCCGCCAACAATTTCAACCGCAAGTAGACTCCGCCCGGACTCCTACGGGAGCCGGGCTCCATCCTCAACACCAGCTGTCGGTAAGCCTTGTCCGGACTCCTACGGGAGTCGGACTTCGCCTTTAACTTCAATTGCAGGAAGACTCCGCCCGGACTCCTACAGGAGCCGGACTTCGTCCTCGACTCCAACGGCTGCAGACAGACTTCGTCCGGACTCCAACGGGAGCCGGACTCCGCCAATAATTTCAACCGCAAGTAGACTCCTCCCGGACTCCTACGGGAGCCGGGCTCCATCCTCAACACTAGCTGCCGGTAAGCCTTGTTTGGACTCCTACGGGAGCCGGACTTCGCCTTTAACTTTAATTGCAGGGGGACTCCGCCCGAACTCCTACAGGAGCCGGACCTCGCTACCGACTCCAACCAAACTTCGACCGATAAGTCTGGACCCCCCAGGCAGGCCACAGTAACGGACAACACTGCTCCACTTCCTGCGGCGGACTCTACGCAGCTCCATCACTCCCTGACAGGCCGCAGTAATGGTCGCAGCACTACTCCACTCCCTACGACGGGTCTCGCGCAGCTCCACTACTCCCTGGCAGACCACAATAACGGCCATGATCCTGCTCCACTTCCTGCGACGGATACCGCGCGATTCTCCCATCTGCTGGCGAATCGCGACAACAGACGCCGCCCCACTCCCCACGGCAGACTCCACGTGGCACACCCCGGTGATAGCCACGAGTCCACTCCACTACTCTCCGCAGCAAACTCTGCCTGACCCAGGGCAGCCCACTGCCAGACGGTTACAGACGTCGCTATCAGGCTACTGCCCCCTCCGCCTATAAAAGGGGGGGCTCCAGATACGTTATTATATAAGCTCTCATCTTTTTATCTAAAAACTTTGCTAAATTCTCCGTTCGAGCACTCCATTCTTGTTGAGGCAGAGAACTGACTTGAGCGTCGGAGGGTCTTGCCGGAGCAACCCCACCTCCGATTTAGACTTTTTTTGCAGGTCCCGACGGCGACCGTGACTTCCCCGACTCCAGCTTCTCCGGCGCAAGCGGATTTTTACACCAACAGATACATAATCCACCGCCACTAGGATGTATTGATTTGAATGAGAAGATGGAAAAGGCCCCATAAAATCTAATCCCCACACATCGAACAGTTCTACTTCAAGGATATTGGTTAGTGGCATTTCCTGTCTAAAAGAAATATTTTCAGTTCTTTGACATCGGTCACAAGAAGAAACAAAAGCAATAGCATCTTTAAACAGGTTAGGCCAATAAAAACCATACTGTAATATTTTAGCAGCTATTTTGTTGGGTCCAAAATGGCCTCCACACTCTAATGAATGGCAGTGTTTTAAAATATTTTTAATTTCATCATCAGGCACACATTTTCTAATAAGCTGATCTGGACAATACTTATATAAATATGGATCCTCCCAAAAATAATATTTTGCATCATGTAAATTTTTTTTTTTTGCTGGTAATTAAATTCTGGAGGAATAATATCACATGCTTTAAAATTAATAATATCAGCATACCAGGGTGTACTAGATGTGAGTAATGCAAATAATTGCTCATCAGGGAATGACTCATTAATGGGTACCTCAATGTTCTCAATTTCTTTACTTAACTCTAACCGAGACAAGTGATCTGCTACAAGATTTTCTGCTCCTTTCTTGTCCCTAATCTTCAAGTCAAATTCCTGCAATAAGAGCACCCAACGAATTAGTCTCGGTTTTGCATCTTTCTTTTCAAGTAAATATTTAATTGCTGAGTGATTAGTATAAACTATTATTTTTGCTCCTATAAGATATGGCCTAAATTTATCAAAAGCAAAAACAATGGCGAGCAACTCTTTCTCTGTGGTGGCATAGTTCAACTGTGCATTATTCAGTGTTCAACTCGCAGAGTACACCACATGAAGTCTATTCTCCTTTCTTTGTCCCAAGACTGCTCCTATAGCATAGTCGCTTGCATCACACATAAGTTCAAATGGTAGATTCCAGTCAGGTGCAGTGATGATAGGAGCTGAGATTAATTCTCTCTTTAACCTGTTAAAAGCAACCAAACACTCATCAGTAATTTTAAA
Organism: Elaeis guineensis; assembly: GCF_000442705.2. Lineage (NCBI taxonomy): Eukaryota > Viridiplantae > Streptophyta > Magnoliopsida > Arecales > Arecaceae > Elaeis > Elaeis guineensis. The sequence continues at coordinate 39,005,214 of NC_026004.2, read as the reverse complement.
AGGTGCATCCTTGATCAATAAATTATAAAGAGGTTTGGTAATTTTAGAGAAGTCTTTTATAAATCTTCTATAGAAGTCAGCATGCCCTAAGAAACTCCTCACTCCTTTAACAGATATTGGTGGTGGTAATTTCTCAATGATCTCCACCTTTGCTTTGTCTACTTCCATCCCTCTAGATGAAATCTTATGGCCTAAAACTACTCCTTCCTGCACCATAAAATGACATTTCTCCCTGTTCAACACAAGATTAGTTTCTTCACAACGCTGTAGAACTTGGGAAAGGTTAGTCAAACACATATCAAAAGAAGGACCAAAAATTAAAAAATCATCCATAAAGATTTCAATGAATTTTTCAACCATATCAGAGAATATAGACATCATACATCTTTGAAAAGTTGCAGGTGCATTACATAACCCAAATGGCATTCTCCTATATGCAAATGTTCCATATGGACAAGTAAATATAGTTTTTTCTTGATCCTCAGGTATAATAGAAATTTGAAAATATCCTGAATAACCATCTAAAAAATAGTAGAAGGGATATCCGGACAATCTCTCAAGCATCTGGTCAATAAAAGGCAAAGGAAAATGGTTCTTTCATGTGACTTTGTTTAACTTCCTATAGTCAATATACACACGCCAACCAGTGACTGTTCTAGTGGGTATCAACTCATTTTTATTATTTGTAATAACAGTCATCCCTCCTTTCTTAAGAACTACTTGAACAGGACTCACCCAACTACTATTAGAAATAGGGTAGATAATTCCTGCATCAAGTAATTTCATTACTTCAGCTCTAACTACTTCCTTCATATTAGGATTTAACCTACGTTGATGCTTAATTGAAGGTCTGTAGTTTTCTTCCATTAAAATTTTATGCATGCATATACTGGGACTAATTCCCTTAATATCATCAATAGACTAGCCTAGTGCTTTCTTATGCTTTTTCAACACATGCAAAAATTTTTTCTCTTGTTCAGCAGACAAATGAGCAGATATAATGATAGGAAAAATAGATGAGTCTCTCAAGAATGCATATCTTAAGTGAGAAGGGAGCTGCTTAAGCTCAAGCTTGGGGTTTGGCTTAGCCTCTGCTGAATCCTGTATTTTCTCAACATTATTTAATACATCAACATGCTGTTTATTTTTAACACCATCAATCAAGTCATATTCAGAATTGTCAATTATTTCACTAACAAATTTATTAATCACATCTAATCTAAAATATTCATCATTCTCAAGAGGATATTTAGAAGAATTAAGCATGTTAAAAATTACCTCTTCTTGTCCCACTCTTAAAGTAAGCTTACCCTCATGGACATCTATAAGTGCCTTGCCAGTTGCAAGGAATGGATGCCTCAATATCAAAGGAACCTCTCTATCTTCCTCCATATCCAAGACAATGAAATCCACTGGGAAGATAAATTTGTCCACCTTGACTAATACATCCTCTACTATGCCTTTAGGATATGTCACCGATCGATCAGCTAGTTATAATGAGACACTGGTCAGTTTCACATCCCCTAGTCCAAGCTTCCTGAAAACAGATAAAGGCATTAAGTTAATGCTAGCACCTAAATCGTACAATGCTTTAGTGAATTCGATATTGCCAATATTGCATGGAATTGTAAAACTCCCTGGATCTTTTAATTTTGATGGCAACTTGTTCTGAATGATTGCATTGCACTCTTCGATGAGCATGATTGTCTCATGGTCCTCTAGCCTTCTCTTTTTGGAAAGGATGTCCTTCAAGAATTTGGCATAGCTAGGCATCTGAGCTAATGCCTCCGTAAATGGAATATTTATGTGTAGTTTCTTGAAGACCTCCAAAAACATCAGAAAGTTCTTGTCATCCTTACTTTGCTTGAGCCTTTGAGGAAAAGGAACTGGTGGATTGTAGGGCTTTACTGGCTCTTCCTTTTTCTCTTTTAGCTTCTCTTTGACCATAGTCTCTTCTTGAGTTTGTTCCTTTACTTGTTCTTTAACAGGCTCTTTCCCTTGTTGTTCCCCTAGTTATTTTCCACTCCTCAAGGTAATTGTCTTCACATGCTCCTTCGGGTTCATTTCAGTATTGCTAGGCAATGACCCTTGAGTTCTGTTAGCTACCATGTTGGACAACTGTCCCATTTGTATTTCCAAGTTTTTAATGGCAGCTTGCTGGTTTTGAAAGTTTGCCTTAGTTTCACCCATGAAATCAGTAGTGGCCTTGGTGAGAGTTGCAACCAATTCTTCCAGGTTAGACTTCTTTTCTTGCTGTGGAAAACTAGGTGGTCCTCTATTCTGATAATTCTATTGTTGCTGTTGATTTCCCCAGGAAAAATTTGGATGGTTCTTCCAGGCAGGCATGTAGGTGTTTGAGTATGGATTGTTCTGTTGCCTTCCTTGGTTTGCCACATATTGCACTTATTCTTGTACTGGAGGTATAAATGAGCTGTCAGTCGGGCAATCTCGAGTAGCATGTTGCCCAGTAAACATCTCACAGGTCTGCACACAAGTATTGACAGCATTAATAGATAAATGATCTAATTTTTTGAAAAGAGTATCTACCTTTGCATTGAGTGCAGTAATAACGTCTATCTCATGAACCCCAGCAGGTCTCCTCACCATGTTTCTCTCATTGGGCCATTGGTAATTGTTGTTGGCCATTTCCTCCAAAAGATCATAGGCCTCATCAAGCGACTTCCCCATCAATGAACCTCCAGCAGCAGCATCAATATTAATTCTGGTATGGTTGTTCAGTCCATTGTAGAAAGTTTGCACAACCAACCATTTAGGCAGCCCGTGGTGTGGATACCTCCTAAGCAGATCCTTGAACCTTTACCAGGCTTCATATAAGGTCTCCATGTCGAATTGCACGAAGGTTTGGATGTCAGTCCTCAACTTGGCAGTCTTAGCAGGTGGAAAGAATTTTGCCAAAAATTTTTGTGCTATGTCATTCCAAGTGGTGATTGAGCCAGCAGGAAGAGACTGTAACCATGCTTTAGCCTTGTCTCTAAGTGAAAACGGGAACAATCTTAACCGAATTGCATCATCTGACACTCCATTATGCTTAAGGGTATCACATATCTCCAAGAAGTTTGCAATGTGCGCATTAGGGTCATCATTGGGCAATCCTCCAAACTGAACTGCTGTCTGGATCATTTAGATCAAAGCAGGCTTGATCTCAAAGTTGTTTGCTTGCACAGGTGGTCTTGTGATGCTAGATGAAGCTCCATTCACAGTAGGCATGGCATAATTTCGCAGTGTCCTGGGATTTGCCTCTCTAGCAACCTCATTATTTCCTACTAGGATTACTTCTCTCCTTGGATCTTCAGCCATTTCTGGATCTACATTTGCCTCAGATTTCTTCCCTTCTCTGACTGCTTTAATGTTTTGTTTACAAGTGCGTTCAATTTCTTGACTTGAAATGGGGTTTGATTCAATTCTCACAAGTCGATCCGATTCTCTTTTTCAAGTTGTAATTTTGAAAGATTATTATCCCTTTTTTTTTTAAGAGAAGAGAGAAGAGGAAAGAGAGAGAAAAGAGTTCTAGAGATGAGTCCTAAGGAGTCCTAAATCTAGAGATGAAAGAGAAGAGTGTTTTAATTAGGTTTAAATTTTAATGGCAAATAAGTTAGTACAAAATGGATATTCTATCCTAGGGTTAACCTAGATCTAGACAGCTCCTAACTGTTCCAAGATCGCCTTCAAGCACTCCAAGCCCAAAATTGACTAACTATCTCGGCCAGGTAAGTGTAAGATGTGGGAGGTCCCCTGCTTGTTGCTTTCTTTAGACACCAACTAAGTTGGCCAGGTCAGACAACGAAACCAATTGAAAACTACCTTCTTAAACCACTTGCCTTAGACACCGAGCAATTAATCAATTCGAACCCGGTCTAACTTTAGGGCTTTCTTGTCCTATTGAGCTCGAATATCCTAGGGCCAACGTTTAATTAATTTTAGATTAAGGTCTAGGTTATGCAGGATGAAGGATGTGATTTTTTGGGCTAAGGAAGGGTGATCAAATCTCTACCTTATCTGATTAATGAGTTAAGTGCCCTTAAAGTTAATTATGGAGATGCAATGCAAAGAAACAAGATGTCCAATCAAGTTTGATTTTTTTTTTTTATATTTTTGGTTATACTATATTAGTTAAGCATTATGAAATGTCAGTGATTTTTTTTTTTAAAATATTTAAGAAATAAAATATCTAGATTACTAGTTAAATCAACTATTCTTGATATTAAAGCACCAGTCTCTGGCAACGGCGCCATAAACTTGATAGCCTATTTCGCAAGTGTACGAAATTGCTCAAGTAATATAATGATAAATAAGAGATCATTCCCATGAGGATTGAGTTTAATTATCAAAAATGAACGCTAATTTTACTAATATCTAAATGATCAAAACTGAATGACAGTGGAAAATAAAATTAACCCTAAAGAACTCAATGAAAGCTGAATCAAAATTTGATTGATAAAGCACTAGGATATATCTGATTTCACTTGGACCAATTATCAATTTCAGCTATTTTGATTAATAATCTAAATTTAATTATTAATGTAAGGATAAATAATCCTAAATTATTTAATAATCTCTCCCGAGTCTTATTAAATATACTAATTAAAATCTATAATCTATCTTCCAATAGTAAAATAAATTTTAATTAGTTCAATAAGTATAGTGATTACTTTTAAAATTCCATAGGTCAAATCTTCTGCTCCAACTCCAATTATTATTCCTATGATGTTTGTTATTAACTCCAATTTATAATCTTCTTTCCCAGTATCAATTATAAATCAAAATCAATCAAGTACCAAAGATAATAATACTTAAAAGTATTAAGTGCAAATAATAAATAATTGCATTAACAAAGAAAATTAATACAAGATTCTGGAATTGAAATTAAATCCAAGCTACATCAGGTACCCTAGCTAGAAATTTAGCTTTTCATCATATCAAAATCAAACTCATGTATACTTGAATAACACTCCAAAATCATCCTAACAATGAGTTCTAGAAAATAAATTCAAGGTAAACAAGAGAAAGAATTAAAAACTCGGAAGGAATTGCAGAGCCGAATGAATCTTCTCTTCAAATCTTCCAGATACTCCAAAATCTCCTTGCTTGATTTCTAGCTTTCAAAGATGATTCTCCTCCTCTCTCCTACTGATGTTTTAGGATCCTTAAATAGGGCTAGGGCTAGGATTAAGGTGGTATTTTTCCCATGATTTTATTCTATATATCATTCTTTTTATTTGGTATAGAATCTCTCCTCCTTTGGATAGGCTTTAAGCAACCACCAGCCATCTACTCCTTATGCTGTCCAAATTTTTTGATTTTATTATGATTTCCATAGTAAAAGAAGGAAAGGAGGCATGGTTAATTAGAGGAGAAGAATTTCTTCCTTCCTGGGTCCACAAAATCTGCAAAACAAAGTAAGGTTTCGGCTGCCCAAATCAAGTTTTCCAAGAATTAGTTCCAATTCTTTCTCAGATTGCTCCTCATGCAGAATTAGTTTGGACTCTGATTTTCTTTCATTTAATTCTTTCCAAGATAGCTCTTTGCCACCCAAGATTAGTTGCCATATCAGATCTTTGTGCCAAGAAACACTAAGAAGAATCTGGGTGTATCGGATGTTTCTTGTTGTGTCCAACATTGTTACCAACTTCAACCTACTGTAGCCACCTCATTTGGAATCCAAATTCAATTCTATAAATTATGTTCTTTTCTTGCTTCTCTCAAAATTCTGTATGATCTAATCTTCCTCAATTTGGAGTTCTGTAGCTTGCCTTTTAGGGGTCCTCACACCAAAATATCCAGAATTTAGATTGGTTGACTAGATGGGAGAGATTAACTGCTTGATTTATTTCCTGCACCTCTAGTTTCTTTTTTAGCTGATGATGCCAAAAAGGATAAGGTGTGGGATCCATTGATATCTTGATTTGGTTATTCTACTTTGAGATGGACTCTAATTTTGATGCATGACCTGATGACTCTGGATGACAAACACTGCTGAATCGAACTCAACCAATTTCACTTAATTTGATCTTTAAAACATGGTTAAGCCCAATTAGGTGTGACCTGGCTCAATTACCTACAATTGACATAAAACATATCAGGTTCTTATATTTATTTAGTTAATTATTATACCAATTTTATCAAAATCATTAAAAACTAATAATAATAATAATTACTATAAAGATGTAATACATCAATATACATGTATGCCCCAACATTGAAAATTTTAACAGAAAAGGTAGAGAATCTCTTAGATCTGATCTGGAACTTCCTCTCCAAAACTATTTAGTGCCAAGGCTAAACTCTCACCAAAGAAGAGATTATTCTCTTCTAATCACACACCAAAAAGAAAATCGCCCACACCAAATCTTCATGCCCAAGACCCTTAGCCTCTCTCTTCTTGCTCGAATTCTTGATGGAAGAAATCTTAGATGCAACGCACAAAAATGACTCCTATTATGGTTGCCGATCAAAGGTGTTAGGATTGGATAAGTGCCTGTTCAAAGTTCAAATTCGAATCTCATTTGAACTCAAACCAAACCATCCTTATCCTCATCGAATCTCTAATCAAAGAGGGGCCAAACATAAGAAAATGGGCATGGATAACCATCAGGAGCTTCTCCTTTTTGTCGCACAAATTGAGCTTCTCAAGGTGGCCGACGGGTGGAGGGGATTAGGATAAGTTTTCAATCTATTTTAAAACTCCTTTTAAATTCAAATAAAAGTCAACCAATCCTAATCCAAATGAGTGACAAAGAGGAGTATTTGTTAGAGAAATTTCATGCACAAACAAGTTTTGTACGATGAGTTATGGCATGGAGAAGGTAGGTGGTGTAAGGAAGCTTAAAAGTTTGAATTTTGAATTCAATCTCGAATTCAAAATTCAAGTTGATTTCAAATTCAAAATAAGTTTGATACATTCAATCTTTATCTAATTATAAGAGATTAAATATTATTTAATTTGATCCTAACTCAATTAGGAATTAATTGGGTTCAAGTCCTGATCAAATCAGGGCTTGATTTCCTTTAGGGATTAGGTCATCTTATAACCTAATCATGTTTGACCCAATTGAATCTAATTCAATTAGATTTAATCCATACTTTAATACTAAATTAAATTAATTTAATCAATAATCCAATTATTGACTAATCTTCTGAAACATCACTGACTCTCAGTGAATAAATTTACTGCAACTATTGCTCAGGGTTAATCATCAATCGCATTGACGATCTTACCCTCGGACGATCCTCAATCGTCGATTAGTCATATGATCGGAGAGATACTTCTTTGTGTATGACCTTCTAGATTCAAACTTAAATCCATATCATAAGAATAAATTTTTGTACTAATCGAAGTGACCATCTAGCAACGATATCCGACATCTAGATAGATTGAATATGTGCGAAGCAACATCCAAGAACTTAATGGACTATGGTTACTGTAAATTTATCTCTTTGACCTTTAATGCTTAGGATGACATCAGAGTTAACTGTCAACTCTGGATCAGTGCATCCTAATTGTGTCTCAATCAAATTAATCTTGTGACTCCTCTAAGGATTATCCTGGTCAAGGTTTTGCTAAATTAAAAATATATTTAAGCATACTCTCCAATAACTTAGAGTGGTCAATCCTATCTTGACTCACACACTAATTTTATAAGTACTTAACTGTACCCAAAAATCTTCTGATCCTGAATTAAAAATTTAGGTAGTCCAACACCAAAGCTTAGTGAGTTGCTTATAAGTCACCGTGGTGATCTCAGATCGAAGGGATGCTTATACCTATATCCCTTCAGAGTAACTCTTGATAGTAAAGTACTTCAGATTTAGTCACGTTCAATGAGATATACTCTTACATCTCAATTGCATGACATGCCAGTGTCTTCATACTCCTTGGTTAAGAGGACAACTAACGTACATAATATACAACGACCTACACTTGATATAGCTATCATCCTCATAATAGTATATTGTTTAGTCATGAACTAATTTTAAGAACTAAATGATATATCCTCCTATATCAATTCAATTAGTCTTAAGGACTTCATTACAATATTAAAGTTCATAGAAGATGTACACAAGATAATGAAGAAAGTCAAATAATAATTTATTAATAATTAATAATTCATATGTAATTTATAAAAATAAGCTCAATCATCAATAGACTGATGATTGATTTTGAGACATATTTTTTAATAACTCTCACTTGGACTAAAATCAATAAGTACAGTATTGTATATCTGTTGAAAATTATGTCCCAAAGTCAATCGTCGGTCTATTGACGATTGTGCTTATATATGTAAAATATATATGAATTTTTATTAATAAAAATTATTTGATTTTTCATCATATTTTATCTATTTTTTTTAAACTCCTATGTTGTGATGAAGTTCTTAGGATTATGTTTAATCGATAAAAGAGGATTTATCGTTTAATCTTTAAAATATGTTCACGACCAAATAATATGCTGTTAATAGGATGATAGCAATATCAAGTATAGGTCGTTGTGTGTCATATAAGTTGGTTATCCTCTTAACCAAAGAGTGTGGAGACACTAGTATGGCATGCAGGTAGAATATAGGAGTACATTCACACCAAACATGATCATTTGTCGAGTACTTTGCTGTCAAGAGTAGCTCATGAAGGATATGGATATAGTATCCCTCCGACCTGAGATCACCACGGTGACTTGTAAGTAACTCACTATACTTTGATGTCGGACCATCTAAATTTCTAACTTAGTAATTGAAGACTACTGGGTGCAGTCAAATACTTATCAAGTCAGTATGTGAGTCAAGATGGAATTGACCCATCTAAATAAGTAGGAGTTATTCATCACTGCATTTCAATTTTATAAAATTTTAACCAGGATAATCCATGTGATGGATTTGAAAGGTTTGAATACAATGTGATCGACTATATTAGGGTTGACAGTCAAACCCTAAGTCACTTTGAGCATTAGGGTCAAAGGGATGAATTATGCGGTAACCATACGCCAATAGGTTCTAGAATGTTGCTATGCAATCTTTCGGCCTATCTGGATATTGGATCCTATTACTAGATAGTTACATCGATTAGTATAAAAATTTATTCTTATTCTATCGATTTAGGTTCAAACATTTGAGGTCACATACATTAGAAGATTTGATCTGATCGGATGGCTGAAGAGTCCAATTGATTGGGACTCTAGTGTAGAGTCCTACTGGATTGGGACTCTGGAGAAGAGGTCTATTGGACTAGGACTCTACTGTTAATAGAAGATTTATTAGTAATTGGATTGCTGATTGACTCAATTTGATTAAGCAAAGAGCTTTGGATCAAGTCTAATTGAATTAGATTCAGTTTGACTTAGATTGGGTTTGATTTGATCAAGCCTGATTACGAGGAAAATTTGTTCCTGATTTGATCAAGATTTAGATTTAGTTAATTCTTAATTGGATTAAAAATTTATTGAGATGATTGGATTTCTAATTAGATTGGATTTCTTCCTCTCATTAGGTTCAAATTAGATTTGATTTGGTTTAGAATCAAATTAGAAATGAAGAGTCCAAGCCAGCAGGGACTCTATCTTTTCCCTTTGTGTCACCCTGGACCCACCCTTTCTTCTTAATGCCAAAATGGTTTTGGCATGTGATTTTTGGGCATGAAGAGAAAGGGCATAGATAGGGTGGGCAGCATGCATGATAAGTTATAGCCCTTATCTCCTGTCTAATTTTAATGTGATCCGAATTAGAGATAAGGAGATAAGAAGAAAAGAGATCCATTATGTTTGGAAAGAAAGGTGGTGCCAAGAGATTTTTTTCTTAATTTCTTTGAAGAATTTGTGGGCGTGAGAAAGACTAATTTTTTTTCTCACACCAACACCCATTTTTCAAAAATTTGGGATGCCAAAATTGGTTTTGGCATGGAGACTTTGGCACCCCTCCCTTTGACCCAAAACCCTAATCCCTTGTTATATAAAGGGAGGCTCCAATTGTTGATGCCAAGAAGGTTTTCTTGCTGATTTTTGTTTTTCTACCAGAGCTCTCTTCTCTCTTCCCTTCCTTCACAGATTCTTCCTCTCCTTTGGAGCATCCAAGAGATCAAATCAAAAAGAAATAGATCAGCCTTTGAAGATCCTTGCGAACTAGCACTCCTGAGGAGCCTGATCAGCATCCATTTTTCATATGGACGATCTGTAGAAGCCAGACTCCTTCATGCAGCTGTGAGCAATCTGAAGGAACTCTTTCCTATGTAAGATACTTATGGAGATCAGAAACTAATAATTTGATAACAAGTTTTGAACTTGTTAGATTAGTTTATATAGATCTAAGGGTTAGATCTAGTCTACAGCCTCGATTAGATTGATATAGACTTTTATTTTTAGATCTTTATTTATGAAAAAACTGCCTTTTTCTTGTGTAGGATCTTCCAGATTTCATCAAATCTGGGGTGGAATAAATTAAAAATTTTTATCCTAAGCTATCTCAGATCTAATGTCTATTAGATTTAATTTTATTATCTGATATTTAAAATCTAAAATTAAATCTAAAAATATGAGAAATATAGACATACCTTAAGGGTAATCTAATTATCCTGTAGATGATCGCAGCACTGCCTGAGGTTCTGATGTAGCCATGCAAGTACCTGGCCTCTACCAATATCCATTTAGGAAGGATCTAGAACATCTTCTCCTCATGATTCTACGCTCCAAAAATCAGATCAATATCTGATTTGGAAGTACTTCAGAACTCCTTCTGAAGTTGGAGCAGCAGCCTGTCAAAGATATCCTGCAGCCTTTTGTTCCAGGCATCACCATGCCTTGTACCTTTGCCAGATGAATGTCCAACTTCTTGGACATGAAGAGAGGAGAAAGGAGAGTAGGGAGGATATAGAGAAGAGGGGAGGGGGTGGCAGCTAATTGGTTTTTTACATAAAATAATTTCTCACACGAAACCCTAGGTGCAGCAGGGTTTATATAGACCCTATATGCTGCACAGTGCCACATCATTCGATCAATCAAAAAATTCTAATAAATTCTTAAAAAATTTTGATTGGTGGAGTGATATCATTTGATCACATCAGATAAGAATTCCCATGCTCTCTCCTATGTTGGTGCCAACATTGGATTAGCACAAATAAGGTGGTGCCAAAGAGTCCAAGTTTATCAGGACTCTTTGGTTCTTATCCATTTGGGGTGCCCACTTAAATCCAATTGAGCTCACACCATAATCTGATTATGGTGCCCAATTTGAAGTAGTTTGGATATGTGGACACTCCACAAAAATCCTTCAATGAATCCTCTTCAGTTTAAGACCCATATGTCAACTTTTGATATATGTCCTAAAATGAAATTGGCAGGTGCTAGAAATTAGCAGGTATTATCCTAAATTCATCTCATGAATTAAGACAAGTCTTTTCTGAGCTGGGCAAGCTTCAATTAGATTGAGAGAAACCTTCTCAAGATTTTCTGGATGAGTCAGATCACATTTGGCTCAGTAGAGACAGAAAAAATTACACGAGGAGAAAGTTAGGCTCAATCGAGTGCTAGCACGATTTCCTTGAACCTAATTGGATCTTATCCAAATCAATTGGCGTAGCCCAATTGATGACATCCAGACCCTAACCCTTATTTGTATAATCCAGTTAGGTTCAATTTTGTATGGTAATGAGATATGTCGTGATATCATCATCGACATCATCGAATCTCCTTTCGATGGATCAGAATTCTTCTGATTCAAACAATTAGAATGATCGATCATCAAAATTATTCTAATTGCTTTCAAAATCCACCAGTGACACCTAGAAGTATATGGTGGAAATCCATCAGAACTGAAAACAAACTTCTTGGTGCAACTACCTGTGTGATTGAGTTCCTCTATTATGAGTCCCGACTGAATTAGGGTTAAGGTGAACTCATCAAACCCAACATCAGTCATATGAATCAATCGATCGATCCGAGTCCGATGTGAAACCCAATGGAAAATGTTTTTTCATTATTTTACTCTGCCATGGCCATGGGCTTAAGGACTCGATCTTTCGATCATCATAGGACTACTCTCATCTATCGAGGTTGATAGATCCCATCTTGGTGCGATCTGGTTCTTACAATGGATATGCTACAGCCAACATACACCTCAGGGTTTCAAATGGCTAGGAGACTGAGTTATGGTGTAGTCAAACTATAACACACTCAAGGTGAATTGTCGATGCACCTCAGGTCAAAGAACTAAACACACAACTGCAGCATCGAGCTAGTCATCGGCGAGAAGGTAGACTTCCTTATGACTGCTCGAGGTGGTCACGCTCAGTACTCTCATTCTCAATGAATACCTATACTCTCACTCTGGTGTCTCCACACCGTAGACTCAAGACTCATCTATCCTAAGGGAGCGATCGTACACCAACCTTCCAGATCGATCACCATCCTCGTGATGATCCTATGGTCAAGAGCAGTTTATGAGTTAGTTATGTAAATTCATGCCTTAAATTTTTAACTCTTGAAAATATGAATTTACATTCCCACTAACTCAAAGGATGTATCACAGACACAATGTACACAATGTGATAGAAGAATAACCCTTTTATTCATTTATAGTCAAAATTATAAATTTGCCCTTAGATTTGTACAGAAATGTGTCAACCGATTTGGCATCTAGGGCACACATCTAACAAACTCCCACTTGACCTAATGCCAATTGGCTACATATTAAGTCCAATCTTCTCAAGGTGGGCTTCGATTTTTTGTTGGCCCAATGGCTTAGTCAGCGGGTCTGCCACATTGTCTGTGGAGTCAACTCTCTTGACCTCGACATAACCTTTTTCGAGGTAATCACGGATCAGATGGAATCACCTCTCGATGTGCTTGGACTTTTGGTGAGACCTTGGCTCCTTAGCTAGGACTATGGCACCATTATTGTCACAGTAAAGAGGGATGGCATCCGATGACATCACTCCAAGCTCTGCGGCAAACTTCTTGTACCAGAATGCCTCCTTTGTAGTTTTTGATGCAGCAATGTACTCTGCCTCCATGGTGGAATCTGTAATCACCGTTTGCTTGGAACTCTTTCAGCTAACTGTACCACCATTGTAAATGAACAGACTCCCAGATGTCGACTTTCGATCATCTATATCATAAAGTCTGAGTCTGTATATCCCTGAATCTGGAGTTCTCCATTCCCAAAGATTAGAAACATATCCTTAGTCCTTCTCAAGTACTTAAGGATATATTTTACAGAAGTCCAGTGCTCTTCACCTGGATTTGACTGATATCTGCTTGTGACACTCACAGCATGGGCTATATCAGGTCGTGTACATAGCATGGCATACATAAGGCTCCCTATTTCCGAAGCATAAGGGATCTTGCTCATGCGTTCAATCTCCTTAGGTGTGCTAGGGCACATCTGTTGTGATCCAGGTGGTGTGCCCAAGGCCCAGAGGACCAAGGCTAAAGCCAAGGTCCATCATTCATGAGGGCTTCATGGAGGCTCTAGGGCTAGTTGGGCCCTAGGTTGAAAGGCTGTGGGCCTTTCGGGTTCTTGAGATCTAGGTTATGTGGGCCTCAAGGGACCAACTCTTTATGGGCCGGGTCTGGGCCCAGGATAGGTGAGATTAGATTGAGTCATGGGTGTACATGGGCTTGGGTTAACCTAATCTCCTATAGAGTTGGTCAAGGGAGTTTTGGGTTTGGGTCACTTGACCCTGTGTTTATATATACATGTACTTGTATAGGTTTGATTAAGCCAAGAAATACAAGACTCTTTCTCCCATGTCTCTCTCTCTCTTCTTCCTCTCTCTCCATCCATTCTCCATGCCCCAGGAGCAAGAAACCCTAGGGTTTCTTGCCGCCAGGCCAAAAAAGGAAAGAAAAGAAGGGGAGGCACTAGCCCCCTTCTCCTTTGTGCCGCCAGCCATTTTCTTCTCTCCCTCTCTTGCAGCCACCCAAGCATCAGGTTCAGGATCTGAAATCTCTTGCGAAGAGGTTAGTATAAGTCCCTCTCAGATCTGGAGTTGATCTAAGGTCGTTTGATGTGCGGGTGAGATCTCCATCAACAGATTTACAGGAAAAGTTGCAGCAGGACAGATCTGCAAGGTCTGTCTCCATCTACCTTCTTTCCTATCTAAAATATCTTGATTCAAGATTTATAAATTAGAAGACCTCAGTCCAGGCCTGATCTGGTTGGGTACCGGATCTTGGATTTTTTAGAGGTGATTTCAGAGGTGTTCTTCATCTGGAATGAAAGGTTGATGAAGAAGACTACAACCAGGCTGATTTCGTCAAGGGCCTTCGATCGAGTCCAGAAGTCTCCAGATTTGTTCGTTGCTGGTTTTTCTACACCCAAGGTCCATGGGAGGAGCAGGGATCATGCTCCAATAGTTGGTATCAGAGCCACGGTGGTGAGGAAGCGGTTCCAAGCATGAGACATTGAAGATCCCAAGTGCTAAAAATTTTCAGCAAGGTACCATCAAGGTATATTCTACACTTCTTGATTTTATATTGCTTGTTTAGCTTGGATCCAATCATGGGTAGCAATATGAAGGTCGATGTCGAGAAGTTTGATGGCAAGAGAAATTTTTCCATGTGAAAAATCTGGGTGGAGGATCTTCTGGTGCAAGCAGATCTGGATCAGGCTTTGGATGAGAAGCCTGAGGGAATGATAGATAGACAGTGGGCATCGTTGGAGAAGAAAGCATGCTCGGTGATCAAGGGATGTTTGGTGGATGCGGCGTTGTATTCAGTGCTGGAAGAAAAGACCCCGAAGGGCCTTTGGTCGAAGTTGCACACCATGTATATGGGGAAGAATATGTGCAATAAGCTGATGCTCAAGAAGAGATTGTACAGTCTTTGGATGCAGGAGGGATCTGATGTGATTGGCCACATTCAGAGGTTTGACCAGTTTTGCATGGAGTTGATGAATATCGGGGTGAAGCTGGATGAGGGGGACAAGTCTCTGTTGCTGTTGTGTTCGCTGCCAGGATCATATGATTCTTTGGTGACTACACTGCTCTATGGCAAGGAGACTTTGGAATATGAGGACATGGTCTCGGTGCTGAGGTCTAATGAGCAGAGAAAAAAGTTTACCAGAGATCGAGCTCCCCAAGAGGGTTTGGCAGTAGGGGAGAGGACAGGTAGAGGCAGAGGCAGAAGCAAGTCCAGGGGGCGGTCCAAGTCCAGGAAGAGAAAGAAAGAGATGAAATGCTTCAAGTGCAACGAGTTCGGGCACTTCAAGCGAGAATGTCCACTATGGAAGAGCAAGAAGGGAGAAAGAAGTGGCTCAAAATCAGTGAGTGCAGTTGCTGGGCAATAGGTGGAGGATGATCTACTTGTGGTATCAGATGGTCACAGGCATTACACAGAGGAGTGGACACTAGACTCTGCGTGCTCACATCACTACACACCATAAGGTCTTGGTTTGCGACATACACCAAGACAGATGAGGGATCAGTGACTCTAGGCAACAATCATCCTTGCAAGGTGGCTGGGAT
This sequence comes from Elaeis guineensis, assembly GCF_000442705.2. Lineage (NCBI taxonomy): Eukaryota > Viridiplantae > Streptophyta > Magnoliopsida > Arecales > Arecaceae > Elaeis > Elaeis guineensis. The sequence continues at coordinate 38,989,749 of NC_026004.2, read as the reverse complement.
AGGGACAGTCAGGGTGAGGATGTTTGATGGGATTGTGAGGACATTGACAAATGTAAAGCACATCCCGGAGCTGGAAAAGAATCTGGTGTCACTAGGCTACTTGGAGCGCAGTGGATACAGCTTCAGCAGTAGGGCTAGAAGCGGAGTACTGAACATCTCCAATGGAGCTATGGTAGTGATGAAAGGCAGGAGGTTGGACAATAACCTCTATTGCATGGAGGGATCTGTGGTGATCGAAGAGTCTGATGTAGCAGCTGCAGCACAGGACCAGTAGAGGGTCTACAGGATGTGGCACTACCGCCTAGGCCACATGGGTGACAAGGGGCTGAGGGAGTTGAGCAGGAGAGGACTCATCTTTGATCTGGAGGATGGTGCTACAGGAGAGATCTGTGAGCCTTGCTAGTTGGGAAAGCAGAGGAGAGTTCAGTTCAACATCAGTACAGCCCGCAGTGCAGCCCCTCTGGAGTTAGTAGACATGGATGTGTGGGGACCAGCCCCAATTTCAGCTAGGAATGGGGCCAGATACTTCATGACCCTGATTGATGATTTCTCAAAAAAACTCTGGATTTACTTTATGAGAGAGAAGTCAGAGGTCTTCACCAAGTTCAAGATCTGGAGAGCTAAGGTGGAGAAGGAGCAGGGGAGGAGCGTGAAGTGTCTGAGGTCAGATAATGGCGGGGAGTACACCAGCAGAGAGTTTCAGGATTACTGTGAGGAGTGTGGGATCAGGAAACACTTCTCAGTTAAGGAGACTCCACAGCAGAATGTGATGGCCGAGAGGATGAACAGAACAATTCTAGAAAAGGCATGATGCATGAGGCTGCAGGCAGGGCTTCCAAAAGAGTTCTGGGTTGACATAGTCGACGCAGCGGGTTACTTGGTCAATCGGTCACCTCACACCAGGTTGGATGGCAGGCTTCCAGAGGAGGTGTGGTCTGGGAGGACAGTTGGGTTGGGCCATCTACGGGTATTTGGGTGCACGGCCTATGTGCACATTGGAGCTGGTGAGCGGAGCAAGCTAGATGGCAGATCACGCAAGATGGTGTTTCTAGGCTATCCGTGAGGAGTCAAGGGATATAGGCTGTGGGATCCCTTGGAAAAGAAGGTCATCATTAGTCAGGATGTGACTTTTGATGAGGAGTCATCCTACGGAGGCAAGCAGGCATGGAGGAGCAGCAGGAGCAGTAGGAGGTCCAGCAGGGCACTGCTGGACAGCTAACCTCTTTGATTTTGCCTCTTGCAGGTACTATGGGAGGACATGATATTCAAGTGAAGAACCTACCTAAGCTGTCTCCACAGGTGGAGAGGACTCGGACGGATGATCGAGGTGGAGAGGCCTAGCAGGAGCGAGCTGGATCGAGGACTGATATCGATATTGCCCTACACAAGCCCAAGAGGACCATCAGGCAACCGAACTGATATGACTTCAAGGAGATACTGTCATATGCCCTGGTGATAGCAAATGGAGACTCATATACGTATCAGGAGGCTATTGAGAGCCAGGACAGAGAGCGGTGGGTCCAGACGATGTCCGAGGAGATGCAGTCTCTCCACCAAAACCAGATGTGGTGATTGGTGCAGTTGCCACAGGGGAAGAGGCCCATTGGCTGCAAATGGGTCTACAGTTGTAAGGAAGGGCCTTCAGAGCAGGGAGGTATTAGATTCAAGGCGAGGTTTGTGGCCAAGGGATACTCCCAGAAGGAAGGCATCGACTTCAGCGAGGTCTTCTCTCTCGTCGTCGACATACTTCCATCAGAGTGTTGCTGAGCATTGTAACAGCTCAGGATTTAGAGCTGGAGCAGATGGATGTCAAGACGGCATTCCTCCATGGGCATTTGGAGGAGAGGATTTACATGGAGCAGCCACCCAATTTCAGAGATCCAGGATCAGAGGGAAAGGTCTGTTTGTTATAGAAGTCGCTGTACGGGCTGAAGCAGTCATCGAGGCAATGGTACAAGCGGTTCGACTCCTATGTGCGCAGCATTGGACTTTCTAGGTGTGAGTTTGATCCCTGTGTTTATGTTCAGCCTCTTGAGGATGGTTCTAGGTTGTTCCTACTCTTGTATGTGGATGACATGCTTATAGCATGCAAGAGTAGGAAGGTTGTGCAGGATCTGAAGGCATCCTTATCTCGGGAGTTTGAGATGAAGGATTTGGGCCCTGCAAGGAAGATCCTAGGCATGGAGATTTTCAGAGACCGAGCCTAGAGGGTGCTGCATCTATCTCAGGAGGGCTACATACAGAAGGTCTTAGAGAGGTTCGGGATGAAGGGAGCAAAGCCGGTGGAGCTGCCACTTGCCGGTCACTTCAGACTCTCGAAGACCATGGCACCACAGACTGAGGTGGAGGCTCAGGAGATGGAGAAGGTTCCTTATGCTTTAGGAGTTAGGAGCTTGATGTATGCGATGGTCTGTTGTAGGCCAAACATCGCTCATGCAGTGAGTCAGGTTAGCAGATTCATGGCGCAGCCTGGCAGGGAGCACTAGAGAGCTCTGAAGTGGATATTCAGATACCTGGCGGGTTCAATTGGAGTTGGCATCTGCTATGGACAGTGAGGAGGTGAGTGGGATACTCTAACATGTCCAGGGAGGCTCAGGGGCTAATTGGAGGTTATGTAGATGCAGACTTTGATAGAGATGTGGATACCCGAAGGTCTACGACAGGCTTCATCTTTAGCCTGTATAGAGGTCCTATTTCTTGGAGATCAAGTCTGCAGCCTATCACGGCCCTATCCACTACAGAGGCGGAGTACATCGGGATGACAGAAGTAGCTAAGGAGGTAATTTGGCTGAAGGGTTTGTTGACGGAGATGGGCCTTACTCAGGAGGCCATTAGAGTGCACTGTAACAGCCAGAGTGCACTTCTATTAGCACAGAACTCAGTCTATCATGCAAGGACAAAGCACATCAATATTTAGTATCATCGGATCAGGGAGCTTGTGGAGGATGGTGAGGTGGAGCTGGTAAAGGTACACACCAAGGAGAATCCAGCTGATGCACTTATGAAGGTACTTCCATGGGACAGCTTTCAGAGATGTGTTGAGCTGATGCGGCTGATGGACAGAGTGGAGCTGGTTGAGGCCTTGGGACACCAAGGTGGAGATTGTTGTGATCCAGGTGGTGTGCCCAAGGCCCAGAGGACCAAGGCTAAGGCCAAGGTCCAGCTTTCATGAGGGCTTCATGGAGGCTCTAGGGCTAGTTGGGCCCTAGGTTGAAAGGTTGTGGGCCTTTCGGATTCTTAAGGTCTAGGTTATGTGGGCCTCAAGGGACCAACTCATTATGGGCCAGGTCTGAGCCCAGGATAGGTGAGATTAGGTCGAGTCATGGGTGTACATGGGCTTGGGTCAACCTAATCTCCCATAGAGTTGGTCAAGGGAGTTTTGGGTTTGGGTCACTTGACCCTGTGTTTATATATACATGTACTTGTATAGGTTTGATTAAGCCAAGAAATACAAGACTCTTTCTCCCAAGTCTCTCTCTCTCTTCTCCCTCTCTCTCCAGTCATTCTCCACACCCCAGGAGCAAGAAACCCTAGGGTTTCTTGCCGCCAGGCCCAAAAAGGAAAGAAAAGAAAGGGAGGCGCTAGCCCCCTTCTCCTTTGTGCCGCCAGCCATTTTCTTCTCTCCCTCTCTTGCAGCCATCCAAGCATCAGGTCCAAGACCTAGAATCTCTTATGAAGAGGTTGGTACAAGTCTCTCTCAGATTTGGAGTTGATCTGAGGTCGTTTGAGGTGCGAGTGAGATCTCTATCAACAAATCTACAGGAAAGGCTGCAGTAGGACTGATCTGCAAGGTCTGTCTCCATCTACCTTTTTCTCTATCTAAAACACCCTGATTCAAGATCTACAAATTAAAAGACCTCAATCCAGGCCTGATCTGGTTGGGTACCAGATCTTGGATTTTTTAGAGGTGATTTCAGAGGTGTTCTTCATCTGGAATGAAAGGCTGATGAAGAAGACAGCAACCAGGCAGATTTCATCAAGGGCCTTCGATCGAGTCCAGAAGTCTCCAGATTTATTCGTTGCTGGTTCTGCTGCACCCAAGGTCCATGGGAGGAGTAGGGATTGTGCTCCAACAACATCTTCTTGGAGAGATGAATGCTATATCTAAAAGACAATAAACCTCTTTTGGAGTTTTTTATGCTAAACCTTTTTAGCACCTCCTCTATGTACATTTCTATGAAAGTCCCAGCATCATATTTGGTCTATCTCTATAGACCTTAATGTAGGAACCAGATCTAGGGTTTCAGGATTAGATCTTGAAACTTTTTCAAGATCATACAGCGGAAGACTAAAATAAATCAAAATTATTTTCTAAAATTAGAGAATCCCTAGATCTAAGATCTTATTACATGATTATTATATAGTATTAAATCAAAAATTAAAATATATAAATATAGCATGAACTACATGTTGATCATATCAACATGTTTCTATACAACATCTAATGTATGTATTAAACAATAGATCAGATCTATTACCTTGCAAGTTAGACATTCTAACCTCGCTGATCTGGGCTTGAGGATGATGTTGCAACCCGCATATGCGTCTGGCCTCTAGGAGTTATCTACACGAGCCCACGAATCTCGATCAGAAGTCCTACTTCAGAAAATCAGCATAGTATGCTAGCACTGCGCTGATCCTTCTTTGATGGTTGATCTGGTTACTCCTTCTTCTTGATTTGGACTCTTTCAAAGATGAAAAGTAGAAGGAGGAGTTTCAGATCTAAGACACTCTCAGAAAACTCAAGATGAAGGGAGGAAAGATATGAAAACAAACAACCCTAGAAGAAGACCCTCTTCTTCTTCTCGTTTCTCTCTCTAGATACCCTAACTTGTGTCTTTTATATCTCCACGACCTAAAGGTTTTTCTCTTTGATTTTTGGATGGCCCAAAGGTCTCTCAAATCTCTATCTTCTCCAAAAACTTTATAAAGAAACTCATTTTATATAGAGAGATATGATAGAGTCCTTGTCTAGGTCAAATACCTAGTCAAGGCTTATCCAAACATGGCAAGTTAAGGGTGCCCAACTCTTGAGCACCTGCTCCTTATTTTCATACATGGATTACTAGCAAAGGGTGCATAATATGTACCCTAAAATCCATAAAAATTTCAAAAAAAATTTGGATAGATTCGGTGCAAAATTGAAAGAGTTTTGGATTTCTAAAACTCTATCTCATAGAATTCGAAATCCAAACTTATTCCTTTTTGATTTGATCCAAACCACCTTTCATGTAAGAAAGAAGAGAGGAGACCTTTTGTGAACGTGGGAGAGACCTGGGAGAGGGCTTTTGTCGCACAAAATAAGAGGAGATTGGCGTTGAATGAGAGAGAGGGCGTGGGGAAGGCTTATGTGGTGCAAGGTTGAATCCTAGTATTACTAGGATTCTATCTTATGACTTGTTTTAATTTGGTTTCTCAAACCAAATCAAATCAAAATTTGATCAACCCAATTTAAATAAGTCTTAATCCAATTAAGAACCTAATTTAATCAGATTAAATTAGATTTAAATCTGATTTAATTTTCTAATCAAATTAGAAATTAGATTGACCCAAGTCCTAGTTGAACTAGGACTAGTTTTTCCTTGCACTTGGCTTATCCAATAAACCAATTGGACTTGATCCAATCAAGCCCAAACCAAATCTAATTAAATCATATTTAATTAGACTTAATCTCAGCCCATTGGCTTAATCAAATTAAGCCAATTAGCAATCGAATTGCTAATCGATCCTCCTGCAACACTTGCACTGGGTTAAATGTCAATCGTATTGATCATTTAATCCTAGAATGATTCTTAATCGTTGATCAACCATCCGATCGGATCATGAACTCTAATGTGTGTGACCTCATAGGTCCGAACCTAAGTCGGTAGTATAGAAATAAATTTTTATACCAATCAAAGTGACCATCTAGCAATGGTACCCGACGACCGGATAGGTCGAATGTGTAGAACAACATCCTTAGAACCCATGCGGATATAGTTTTCATATAATTCATCCCCTTGACCAAAATGATCATAGGATACCCCAGAGTTCAACTGTCAACTCTAATCAGGTTGTCCACATTGTATTTCAAAATATCAAATCCATCTGATGGATTACCCTGGCCAAAGTTTTGCTAAATTGAAATACAACGACTCATTCTTCTCCAACTCTTGAAGTGGTCAATCTCATCTCGATCACACTCTGACTTTGCAAGTACTTGTCTATGCCCAGAAGCCTTCCAACCTTAAATTAGAAATTCAGTTAGTCCAGTATCAAAGCACAGTGAGTTGCTTGCAAGTCACTGAGGCGATCTCAAGTCTAAGGGACACTTATACCTATATCCCATCAGAGACATTCTCGATAGCAGAATACTCTGAAGTTGGTCACATTCTATGATGATGTACCAGTACATCTCACCTGTATGCCATACCAGTATCTCCACACTCTTTGGTTAAGAGGACAACCAACCCATATGGCCTACAGCGACCTATGCTCGGTAGAAGCTGTCATCCTTATTAACAGCCTATCATTTGGTCGTGAACTGTTTTAAGAACTAATCGATAAATCCTCTCTTTATCGAATCTAAATAGTCCTAAGGACTTCATCATAACAACGGAGTTCATTAGAAGATGAAAGCTTATGATGAAAATGCCAAATATATTTTATTTATTAACAAATCAATTACAATACTTGGTTGCTCAACCATCAACAGCTTGACGATTGGCTTTTTGGGACACATTTCCCAACAACTCCCACTTGTCCTAAAGCCACTCGGCACAGTATCTAATACCCATCTTTGACTTGTGGGTGTCGAACTCCTTTATCGCCAGGGCTTTAGTGAAGGGGTCGGCCAGGTTCTCCTTTTCGTCGATCTTCTGAAGGTCGACGTCACCTCGATCCACGATCTCTCGGACCAGGTGAAAGCGGCGCAAGATGTGCTTCATCCGCTGATGTGCTTTGGGTTCCTTCGCCTATGCTATGGCACCAGTGCTGTCGCAGTAGAGCAGGATCGGACCATCGAGAGAGGGTGCTACTCCGAGCTCATTGATGAATTTTCTCAGCCACACAGTTTTTTTCACGGCATCCGATGCTGCGATGTACTCCGCTTCACAAACAGAGTCCACCACAGTATGTTGCTTGGAACTCTTCCAGCAGATGGCTCCACCATTCAGAGTAAAGATATAACCCGACATGCTCTTGCTGTCATCATGGTCAGATTGGAAGCTAGAGTCTATGAACCCCACAAGTTTCAGATCTGACTCGCCATAAACCAACCATTGGTCCTTAGTATTTCTCAAATACTTAAGGATAGCTTTAACCACTTTTCAGTAATTTTCTCTAGGATCAGATTGGTATCTACTCACTACTCCTAGTGAGTATGCCACATCTGGTCTTGTACATGTCATGGCGTACATGATAGATCCCACGGCTGAAGCATATGGGACTCTACTCATACGCTCTCTCTCTTCAGGAGTTGTCGGATAATTCTTCTTAGAGAGAGAAATTCCTTGGCCTATCGGTAGATAGCCCTTCTTGGAATTCTCCATGCTGAACCTCTTCAGCACAGTGTCTATGTACATGGACTGAGATAACCCAAGCATCCTTTTAGATCTATCCTTATAGATCTTCATCTCTAGGATGTAGGATGCTTCACCCAAGTCCTTCATGGAGAACTGTGATGACAACCAAACTTTTATTCCCTGTAGTGCGGAGATGTCATTCCCGATTAAGAGAATGTCATCCACGTACAAGACAAGGAATACCACAACTGGACCATTTGCCCATTTATAGATGCAGGGCTCTTCTCCATTCTTAATGAAGCCATACATTTTGATCACCTTATCAAAATGCATGTTCCAACTCCGAGAAGCTTGCTTCAATCCATAAATGGATCTCTGAAGCTTGCACACCTTGGACTCATCTGTGGATGTAAACCTCTCAGGTTGTATCATATACACCTCTTCGGTTAGCTCTCCATTCAGGAAAGCTGTCTTTACATCCATCTGCCATATCTCATAATCCAGATGGGCAGCTATTGCAAGCATTATCCGAATAGATTTGAGCATTGCCACAGGGAAAAATATCTCATCATAGTTAATACCATAACATTGCCGATACCCCTTGGCGACTAGATAGGCTTTATAGGTCTCCACCTTTCCATCTGTGCCCCTCTTCCTTTTGAAGACCCATTTACACCCAATGGGTTTAACCCCTTCAGGTGGGTCAACCAATGTCCATACATCGTTGACCTTCATGGACTCCATGCTGGATTTCATGGCTTCAAGCCATTTCTCAAAATCAGGTCTCTGCATTGCATCCATATAGGTGATCGGATCCTCATTATTCTCATCAAGTTCAATGGGATCACCATCACGGACCAAGAAACCGTAGTATCTGTCCGACTGACGCAGTACTCTACCGGATCACCTTAATGGTGCAGGTACATTAGGCTTCGGATCTGATCTAATCATATCCGACTCAGGTTCAGCTATTGGTGTCGGTCCTTCTACCTGTTGAACTTCATCAAGTTCAACCTTAGAGGCAACGGTTCCTTCACCAAGGAACTCTTTTTCTAAAAAAATTATCTTAAGGCTACGAACACCTTATGTTCATCAGCATGGTAGAAAAAATATCTTTTTGTCTCTTTGGGGTACCCTATGAATGAGCATTTGTCAGACCTAGATCCAAGTTTGTCTGTGACTAATCGTTTGACATAGGTCGGGCACCCCCAGACCCTAAGGTGTGAAAGTGTTGGCTTACGTCCTGTCCATTCTCATATGGAGTCTTAATTACAGACTTACTTGAAACCCTATTTAACAGATAACAGGCCGATTCGAGTGCATATCCCTAGAAGGATATCGACAAGCTAGCAAAACCCATCATGGATCGGACCATGTCTAACAGAGTTTGATTCCTCCTTTCAGACACACCATTATGCTGTGGTGTTCCTGGAGAAGTTCATTGGGAGAGAATCCCATTCTCTCCTAGATATGTAAGAAACTCACTAGAAAGATATTCTCCTCCTCGATCAGATCGAAGAGTTTTAATACTTTTCTTAGTTTATTTTTTACTTCACTTCGGAATCGTTTGAACATTTCAAATGAATCCGACTTATGTTTCATCAGATAGACATATCCATATCAGGATAGGTCATCCGTGAAAGTTATGAAGTAGAAATATCCACCTCTAGCACTAGTGCTCATGGGCCCGCATACATCAGTATGTACTAGGCCCAGGAGCTCAGTAGCTCTCTCACCTTTTCCAGTAAAAGGTGACTTGGTCATTTTACCAAGAAGACAGAATTCACAGATTGAGGTGATTCACAATCACTGACTTCGAGGATTCCCTCTTGAGTCAACCTGTTTATTCTGTTCTTGTTTATATGACCTAGCCTACAGTGCCATAAGTAGATATCTGACACACTATCTAATCTAGGGTGCTTGCCAATAGAATAGACTCTTATCGGGCTTGATCTTTCTGGTCTGGCCCTGCATTGATGTCCCAGCCTGAACATGCACCTTCTTCACTTTCTTCTTCTTGTTCTTCTTCCCTTTCTTAAAGGGTCGAGAACCAGAAGACGATCCTCCCACTAAGTTCATCGACTCCTTATGGAGTTGGTGATCTTTCTCAAAGTTCTGAAGCAACCCCAGTAATCCGTGGTAGTTTACTTCAGGCTTTATCATTCTATAATGAGTGAGAAATGGGAGATAAGACTTGGGCAGTGAGTTCAGTATTGCATCTTTCCCAAGCTACTCATACAAGAGAAAGCCAAGCTTGCTCAATCATTCCATCAGCTCGATCATATACAATACATGATCAGTGATAGAGGCACCATCCCGCATTTTGGCGTTGAAGATGGCACAACTAGTCTTGTGCCTCTCCACGTCATCGGGTGTGCCAAAGGCATCCTCCAACACTTGAAGCATGTCCTTTGGCTGAGCCATCTCGAATCTGTGACTGAACTCGTCGCTCATAGCAGCCAGCATGATACAGCGCACAGTGGTTCGGTCACTGAGCCACTTCTGGTAAGTATCTCTGACTATTCCACGTGCATTGACAGCTGGCTCCTCAGGTGCAGGATCCATTATCACATATAGGATCCGTTCATGCTCCAGGACTATCTTCAACTTTTGGTACGAGCTACCGAAGTTGGATCCCACCGACTTATCATTATCCAACAATGATCGAAGCGATAGGGAAGTGGCCATATTTGCACAAAGGAGAACCATAACCTAATTAGTAATTGATTCATTAAACCTAAAGATTTGGACTTTAATCAAAAGGTTTCTCCCACTATTTTATTCTAATTGGTAGCCTCTACCTCCAATTCGAGGAATTACCCTAATTCCTTAGTGGGTACTAGAATCCACTTAGATTGCACACAAGCCCAACTTTGGTTGGCCAACCCATGTACATCTAAGGGTAGGTTCATAACCAATTATTTCTCTAAATAATTTTTAGTAATTTTAATTTTACCTCAGAAACCTAATCAGTAGGCTTTGGCCTCCACTATAAGGATCCGGTTAGGTCCAACCATTAACATGATCATACTTGGTGTATCTAACCAACGAATGATTAAGCCCAACTTTGGTTGGCTCACCTAACCACCATTAGAGAGACACTTCCAAGTCATCATATGATGAGTGATAATTCCATTAGTCAACAAGCACCAGGCCTTTGGGTCTGCAATAATTATTGAGTTAATGGACTCATTATCAAACACCTTAATGGGAGGCTATGACTCAGTTATCTCCATAACTTTGTCATTTTAAGGACCTAATAATTTTAAAGGATTTAAATAATATAGAGGATGAGGTCAGATGAATCAGCTTATCATGATCCTCCCACTGGCTTCACCAAGTCAGCTTAAGGGAGACCATTAAAAGGGCTGGTCTAGGAGCACCTAAATCAGTCACACTGATTTACCTAGCTGACATGGGTCAGCTCGAATAGTCAAGTGATCCGATCAAAATATAATTTCACCAAGAGGTCAGGTAAGTTTGATCAGTGGGAGGGTCTGCCACAGCTTGCCTTAGACACCATTAGAAATGGCCAGGTAAGCGGACTTCCAATTAAAAACCACCGGTCTGGTTTACCTTAAACACCAACTGGTTAATTAGTTTCGATTAGATCAACCTAACAGTTCGTGCTAGACCGCTTAGCCAAGAATCAAGTCCATTTGGTTCTCGTTAAAGACATGGACTTGAACAACTACAACTATTGTAATTGATCTAGAGAATCCTTGACCTAATCTAAGACAACAATTGATTAGATTTTAGTCAATTCTCTAATTAAGTCCATCTTCAATCTAACCATAGGTCTAACCCAATTAATGGACCTAATTCTCACTAACCCATTAACCCAATGTGTTATGGTTTGTGTCTTAGGTTCTTCAATTCACAATCCTAGAATCTAATCAAACAACTTCTTAATTCTTAATTAAGTTTTGGGCTGAGGGTTGGGTTCGGCTTTTCAAAAAATAATTTTTATATTTATAAATAATTTTATAATATGATTCTACCAACCATATTGCATGTTTGATTCATAATTAAGATACAAGTGAAAAAAACATGAAACTACTTTAGATCTAATCTAAACAGGTTCATGTAATTGAAACAGTTTCAACTTTAAACAATTTCTTTGCACAAAAATTATTAACAAAGAGATTTTATTTCAGATTTAAATATCTTTTAAATCTAATAAATCATAAATTTAATCTAGATCATATCTAACAAATTTATGATTAAAGATTGATCTACACAAACTAGGACAACCTTTGCACTATAAGGGGTAAACCTTACAGCAGGACAACCTTGCAGTTCGTGATTGATCTAAAATTTTAATTTCAAATTTAATAATCAGATTATAAATTAGATTTAATCTAAGAAATAATCTAAGCATATATAAATAATCATGTAATAAAGAATTTAGGCTCTGATACCAATTGTAGGAACCAGATCTAGGGCTTCAGGATTAGATTTTGAAACTTTTTCAAGATCATACAGTGGAAGACTAAAATAAATCAAAATTATTTTCTAAACTTAGAGAGTCCCTAGATCTAAGATCCTATTATATGATTATTATATAGTATTAAATAAAAAATTTAAATATATAAATATAGCATGAACTACATGTTGATCATATCAACATGTTTCTATACTACATCTAATGTATGATTAAACAATAGATCAGATCTATTACCTTGCAAGTTAGATGTTCTAACCTCACTGATCCGGGCTTGAGGAAGATGTTGCAAGCCGCACATGCATCCGGCCTCTAGGAGTCATCCACACGAGCTCATGAATCTCGATCAGAAGTCCTGCTTCAGGAAATCAGTACAGTATGCTAGTACTGCGCTGATCCTTCTTTAATGGTTGAACTGGTGCCTCCTTCTTCTTAATTTAGACTCTTTCAAAGATAAAAAGTAGAAGGAGGAGTTTCAGATCTGAGATACTCTCAGGAAACTCAAGATGAAGGGAGGAAAGATATGAAAACAAACAACCCTTGAAGAAGACCCTCTTCTTCTTCTCGTTTCTCTCTCTAGACACCCTAACTTGTGTCTTTTATATCTCCACGACCCAAAGGTTTTTCTCTTTGATTTTTAGATGACCCAAAGTTCTCTCAAATTTCTATCATCTCCAAAAATTTCATGAACAAACTCATTCTCATTTTATATAGAGAGATATGATAGAGTCCTTGTCTAGGTCAAATACCTAGTCAAGGCTTATCCAAACATGGCAAGTTAAGGGGCACCCAACTCTTGAGCACCTCCTCCTTATTTTTGTATATGGATTAGTAGTAAAGGGTGCATAATATATACCCTAAAAGTCATAAAAATTCCAAAAAAAATTTGGATAGATTTGGTGCAAAATTGAAAGAGTTTTGGATTTCTAAAACTCTATCTCATAGAATTCGAAATCCAAACTTATTCCTTTTTTATTTGATCCAAACCACCTTCCATGTAAGAAAGAAGAGAGGAGACCTTTTGTGAACATGGGAGAGACCTGGGAGAGGGCTTTTGTCGCACAAAATAAGAGGAGATTGGCATTAAATGAGAGAGAGGGCATGGGGAAGGCTTATGTGGTGCAAGGTGGAATCCTAGTCTTACTAGGATTCTATCTTATGACTTGTTTTAATTTGGTTTCTCAAATCAAATCAAACCAAAATTAGATCAACCCAATTAAAATAAGTCTTAACCCAATTAAGAACTTAATTTAATCAGATTAAATTAGATTTAAATCTGATTTAATTTTCTAATCAAATTAGAAATTAGATTGACCCAAGTCCTAGTTGAACTAGGACTAGTTTTTCCTTGCACTTGGCTTATCCAATAAACCAATTGGACTTGATCCAATCAAGCCTAAACTAAATTTAATTAAATTATATTTAATTAAACTTAATCTCAGCCCATTGGCTTAATCAAATTAAGCCAATTAGCAATTGAATTGCTAATCGATCCTCCTGCAACACTTGCACTGGGTTAAATGTCAATCTTATTGATCATTTATCCCTAGAACGATTCTTAATCGTTGATCAACCATCCGATCGGATCATGAATACTAATGTGTGTGACCTCATAGCTCTGAACCTAAGCTGATAGCATAGAAATAAATTTTTATACCAATCAAAGTGACCATCTAGCAATGGTACCCGACGATCGGATAGGTCGAATGTGTAGAACAACATCCTTAGAACCCATGCAGATATAGTTTTCATATAATTCATCTTCTTGACCAAAATGATCATAAGATACCCCAGAGTTCAACTGTCAACTCTGATCAGGTTGTCCACATTGTATTTTAAAATATCAAATCCATCTGATGGATTATCCTGGCCAAGGTTTTGCTAAATTAAAATACAGCGACTCATTCTTCTCCAACTCTTGGAGTGGTCAATCCCATCTCGATCACACTCTGACTTCGCAAGTACTTGACTGTGCCCAGAAGCCTTCCATTTCTGAATTAGAAATTCAGTTAGTCCAGTACCAAAGCACAGTGAGTTGCTTGGAAGTCACTGAGGCGATCTCAAGTCTAAGAGACACTTATACCTATATCCCATCAGAGACATTCTCGACAGCAGAATACTCTGGAGTAGGTCACGTTCAATGATGATATACCAGTACATCTCACCGGTATGCCATACCAGTGTCTCCACACTCTTTGGTTAAGAGGACAACCAACCCATATGGCCTACAGCGACCTATGCTCGGTAGAAGCTGTCGTCCTTATTAATAGCCTATCATTTGGTCGTGAACTGTTTTAAGGACTAATCGATAAATCCTCTCTTTATCGAATCTAAATAGTCCTAAGGACTTCATCATAACAACGGAGTTCATTAGAAGATGAAAGCTTATGATAAAAATACCAAATATATTTTATTTATTAACAAATCAATTACAATACTTGATTGCTCAACCATCAACAGCTTGACGATTGGCTTTTTGGGACACATTTCCCAACACTTAATACCCAGTATAAAGGATGCCTCTCCTAGATCTTTCATAGAGAACTCCTTAGACAATAATACTTTGACTGAGGTCAACATGAGAATGTCATTCTCAATTAGGAGGATGTCATCCACGTACAATACGAGGAAGACAACTGCGCTCCCACTGACCTTTTTGAACACACATGGTTCCTCCTCGTTCTTGATGAAACTAAATATTTTGATCACATCATTGAAACGAGTATTCCAACTCTGAGATGCTTGCTTAAGTCCATAAATGGACCTTTGCAGTTTGCAGACCTTGTGATCATCATCACTAGATATGAAACCAAGCGACTGTTCCATATAGATATCTTCCTCAAGATATCCATTTAAGAATGCTGTTTTCATGTCCATCTGCCATATTTCATAATCAAAATAGGCTGCAACAGCAAGCAATGTGGGGATAGATTTTAGAATGGCTACGAGCGAGAAGGTATCCAGATAGTCAATGCCTTCGCGCTGACTATAACCTTTCGCTACGAGCCTAGCCTTGAATGTCTCCACATTCCCATCTGTACCTATCTTTCTCTTGAAGATCCATTTACACCCAATAGGTACAATACCTTCAGGTGGATCTACTAAGGTCCAGACTTGATTTGAGTGCATCGAGTCAATTTCTGATCTCATTGCCTCTAACTATTTCTCAGAGTCGATATCTGATATCACCTCGTCATAGGTCTTGGGATCATCACCATGAACCCCATTTCCTATGAGGAATATTTTCTCTACATCCTCTTGTATGGTATCTAAGTACCTTTCAAGAGGACGGAAAATCCTAGTCGATCTACGAGGTGGAAGAGGTTGTGTTAGGACTGATTCTGATTGATTAGGTTCCTCAGGTTCTTTAGCTCATTGCTCTTGGGAGACATTCTCCTTGAGCTTAATTATTCTTCCGAAGCCACCATCTAGAATAAACTGTTATTCAAGAAAAATAGTATTTCGACTCACAATCACATTGTGGTCTTTCGAAATATAAAAATAATATCCTAATGACTCTTTAGGATATCCTATGAACCAAGCTCTAAAAGATTTGAACTCTAACTTGTCCGTCTGCTATCTCTTGACACGAGCCGGACAACCCCAAATTCTAAGATGATTCAGACTTGACTTCTTACCATGCCATATCTCATATGGTGTGGTAGGAACAGTTTTAGAGGGAACCCTATTCAATACATAAATTACTATCATGAGACAATATCCCCAAAGAAATTCTGGGAGGTTTGTGAAGCTCATCATGGAACAGACCATATCTAATAGGGTCCGATTTCTCCATTTTGAAACCCCGTTGAGTTGAGGCATTCTAGGTGGAGTCCATTGAGAGACTATACCATTGTCCTTAAGGTAGTCTAAAAATTTCTTACTAAGGTATTCACCTCCTCGATCTGATCGAAGAACCTTAATGGGCTTTTCTGTTTGTTTTTCTACCTCATGTCTTAATTATTTGAACCTTTCAAAGGCTTCAGACTTATGTTTCATTAGAAACACATACCCATACCTAGACATATCATCGGTAAAGGTAATGAAGTAGACAAAGTTGCCTCTAGCCGGCACATCAAATAGGCCACACACATCCGTATGTACTAGGGCAAGTAGGTCTGTGGCCCTTTTCCCATGTCCCACAAAAGAGAGCTTGATCATTTTGCCTTGAAAGTATGATTCACAAACTAGATATGACTCAGAAGTCAACAGACTCAGTAGCCCGGATTTCTCCAATTTGTTAACCCTATCTTCCGCTATATGACCTAGCCTTAGGTGCCACAGATACTTATCATTTAGACTATCTCTAGGCCTTTTAATTCCTATGGCATTCACATTTTGCTCAATATTACAACCAGATACATCAACATGTAACTGATAGAGACCATTAATAACAAAATCATTTACAACTTAATTATTTTCCTAAAATATGCTACAATGGTCCTTATGAAAGCTAATCACATAGCCTTCTTGTGCTAAACATGAAACAGAAATCAAATTTTTGCTTGCTGTAGGCACATAATAACAGTCTCTTAAAACTAAATCTAATCCTAACGGTAATCACAGAGGGTAGGTTCCTACGGCCACGGCAGCAACTCTTGCTCCATTCCTGACACATAGGATCATCTCTCCATCCCTCAGCCTCCTGCTCTCCTCAAGACCCTGCATAGAAGTGTACAAATGAGCACTAGAACCAAAGTCAAGCACCCAACTGGATGTAGAAGAAATCGTAAGATTAGATTCGATAATGAGCATACCTCCAGAAGGACCATCCTTCTTATTCTTCAGGGTGGCCAGGTACTAAGGACAGTTTTGCTTCCAATGGTCTTTTGACTGACAGTGGAAACACTTTTCCTTTTCAGAAGCCTTCTTCTTCGGTCCTGTCTTCTTGTTCTTGCCATCCACCTTCTGCTTCTTCACAGACTTCTTTTTTTTTTCAAAAGACTTTCTCTTGGAAGAAGTCCGCTCCATAGTAAAAACTGAGCATTTTGAACCTTTCATTGAAAGCTCAGCCGTAACCAGCATATTTATTAACTCGACCAAGGTACATTGCATCTTATGCATATGGAAGTTCATGATGAACTGACCATATGCATCGGACAAGGATTGAAGGATCACATCAATCTGAAAATCCTTGTCTAAGATGATATCGAGCTTCTTAAGCTCCTCAAGATCCTTGATCATTGTCAAACAATGATCTTGGACTAACTGCCCATCATGCATCTTGAACTTCAAAAGTCTTTGACAGACTTGATACTTGGCCGCGTGACTCTGTTCACCAAACAACTCTTGTAGGTGAGCCAACATTTGGCAGGTAGTCAAAATATTTGCATGTTGGTGCTGCAAATCATCAGACATTACACCCAACATGTAGTACTTGACTTTGTTATCATCATCCATCCACTTTTCCAAAGATGCTCTCTGTTCAGCAGTCAGACGTGCTGGCATGGCAGGTGGGTCCTGATCCAAGACATGAGTCTATTTTTTAGAATCCAGAATAATTCTGTAGCTCCTCAAACAGTCCTTAAAATTTGGTCCAATCAGTCTATAAGTGTCTAGAATTTTGTTCAGGGGGTTTGAGGCAGACATGTTTCCTGTAGAGAGTCAAAAGTTTCTAGTTAGATTTTATAATCAGACTCAACCAATTTATTTAGGGTTTTTATTTTTAAACAAATTAGGCTCCCACTATTTTCTCAGATCCCTACACTTCCTTGGTAGAGATGTGAAAATCTCCGTGATTAGTGATTTCTAGTGGGTGGTGCAGTCTCATCGACTGGCGCATCACCTCACCTAACAGTTATTGGTGATGGGTCAAATGATGAGTGGACAACTCTTGTCCAATGATTCTCTAATCATGGTGCATCCAAAATTTGGTTTCTAATTCATGAAGCTCACCGTATTCGGGATATTGCTCTAATCCTTAATTAAGCCAAATCCACCATTTGCACGAACTAGATTCCTGATTGGGTCTCTCACCGTATCCAGAATATTAAGCCGAACCCGTCCTCTAATCCGTAGCATCTAATGCCTAATGGACATGGTTGCGTCTTCCAGGTGCAACTGAGCCACTGTAACCAGCCGAGAACAATCAACCCCGAGAGGAGCCCGCACATCCACAATGGTGGAATACGTAGACTTAATATTTTCTTAGAGAGATTTGATTTAGGTCTTTTTAAACTTGACTTGACATAGTCATAACAATTATGACTAACCTAGTGGCATGGGTTAGCTCGAATTGTTAGCCACCTCAAATCAGAACTGGGTCGACACATATGGCCAGGTAAGTGAGACCGATGGGAGGGATATGCCATTAACTCGACAAGAACGCATTCGAGTCAAGTAGCTCCCAATTAAAAATCAGTCGATCGCATCTGTCCAACTTACTTTAGACACCAAATTATCGAACCAGAACTAATTGAGTTAGTCTACAATCCAGGCTCTAATCACTGAGCCAAACTAGGTCTTAACTTGATCGAGTCACATCTAAATGTGATTCGACCTTGACCCAGACTTAATCCTATTAGGCTGGTCAATTATTAGCTTTCATGATCCCACCTAACCAACTCTTGATTCGGTTTGATCAATCGCTAGACCTAATTGAGCTACCCAAGCCCGAACCCAATCTTATGAAAATGTTTTAGATCTGAAATTCTCAATTTTAGACCTAACTTTATTTCATAAGCTCAGTACATTAATTAAGTTTGGGTTCATAAACAAAGTATGTAAAATAAATCCTAGGGTTTCAGGATCTAGGGTTTTGCAGAAAAGTAAGTTTTGATTTCTGATTAAGGATGAACGCGCGGCACCCTACACATCATATGAACACCCCATTGAATGGAAAGAGAGGGTCTTAAAATCCTACTTTATTTTTATAATCGGACGGCCATGAGGAACACCTTAATCAGAAATATAAATTTAACTATAAAACTAGTTAGATCTAAATTAACATATCACATATACAATTTAAGATCTAACTAATACATGCTTTACATATATCTCATGTATCAAAAATCAATCTAATTAACATACTTTCAGATCTGATACATCACATGTAATATCTGAAAAATAGAATTAAAATTAAACTATTTAAAATAAAAACTATTCTAGACAAGTTACTAGAATAATTCTACAACTAGTCTAGGCATGCAACAGATCAATTTTATGAAATAATTAAAAATTTATTTTCTATTTTTTGATCTGATTATAACAATTATAACATAAAAAAAATAGAGAATAAATTATATTTAATTCATATTTTAATCTCATTAAAATATAAAACTTAAGACTATTCATGGATTCAATTAATCCTAGACTAGTTATGCATCTCATGCATGTTAGATCTTCTTAGATTTAATTTTAAATATTTTGATTCAGATTCTATCATATCTGATGTGACATCTGAAATAATTTAATATCAGATAAATTAAAATTAAAATTATATCTAAAATAGATCTGAAATAGAGCCAACAACCTGGCTCTGATACCACTTGAAGGAGAAACCGCCTTTTTCCTGTGTAGGATCTTCCAGATTTCATCAAATCAGGGGCAAAATAAATTAAAAATTTTTATCCTATGCTATTTTAGATCTAATGTCTATTAGATCTAATTTTATTATCTAATATTTAAAATCTAAAATTAAATCTAAAAGTATGAGAAATATAGACATACCTTAAGGGTAATCTAATTACCTTGTAGATGATCGCAGCACTGCCTGAGGTTCTGATGTAGCCATACAAGCACCTGGCCTCTACCAGTATCCACTTAGATAGAATATAAAATATCTTATCCTCATGATTCTATGCTCCAAAAATTAGATCAATATCTGATTTGGAAGTACTTTAGAACTCCTTCTGAAGTTGAAGCAGCAGCCTGTCAAAGATGTCCTGCAGCCTTCTGTTCCAGGCATCACCATGCCTTGTGCCTTTACCAGATGAATGTCCAACTTCTTTGACATGAAGAGGGGAGAAAGAAGAGCAGGGAGGATATGGAGAAGAGGGGAGGGGGCAGCAGCTAATAGGTTTTTTGCATAAAAAAAGTTCTCACATGAAACCCTAGGTGCAGCAGGGTTTATATAGACCCTGTATGCTGCGCAGTGCCACATCATTCGACCAATCAAAAAATTCCAATAAATTTTAGAAAAATTTTGATTGGTGGAGTGATGTCATCTGATCACATCAGATAAGAATCCCTATGCTCTCTCCTATGTTGGCACCAACATTGGATACGCACAAATAAGGTGGCGCCAAAGAGTCCAAGTTTATCAGGACTCTTTGGTTCTTATCCATTTGGGGTGCCCACTTAAATCCAATTGAGCTCACGCCATAATCTGATTATGGCACCCAATTTGAAGTGGTTTGGATATGTGGGTACTCCACAAAAATCTTCCAATGAATCCTCTTCAGTTTAAGACCCATATGTCAACTTTTGACAGATGTCCTAAAATAAAATTGGCAGGTACTAAAAATTAGCAGGTGTTGTCTTAAATTCATCTCATGAATTAAGACAAGCCTTTTCTAAGCTTAACAAGCTTCAATTAGACTGAGAGAAATCTTCCCAAGGTTCTCTAGATGAGCCAGATCACATTTGGCTCAGTAGAGATAGAAAGATTACATGAGGAGAAAGTTAGGCTCAATCGAGTGCTAGCACGATTTCCTTGAACCTA